>NW_015167081.1:34784-56111 GCF_001447785.1 Gekko japonicus
CAGGAGCCTCCTGAGCTGCCACCACCAACGCCACAACCAACCCCTCCGCCGCGGACTCCCGAGGCCAACCCGACCGGCGCCCCAGAGCCACGCCGCTCCACTAGGACTCGGAAGCCCCCGACGTACCTACAGGACTTTGTGTGTGGAGAGCTGCCACCACCAACGCCACAACCAACCCCTCCGCCGCGGACTCCCGAGGCCAACCCGACCGGCGCCCCAGAGCCACGCCGCTCCACTAGGACTCGGAAGCCCCCGACGTACCTACAGGACTTTGTGTGTGGGTAGTCTGTACTATGGCGGGAGGAGTGTAATGTATCCGCCATTACCACGTGCGCGACCGTTGGGCCATGCGGTCAAGCACAACCCCAGAGCTTCGTTCCTGTAGAACAATAGCGGAGTGGATCCTAGCCCGCACCAACCAGAGGGCCAGATCCGCGGCCGAGAGCCAATGGGACTCTCGGCCACTGTAAATAACCTATAGGGTGACCAGGGGGTGTGTTTTGGTGGTGGGTTTCTGTGTATATATACCGGCCTGCGTGCCGGGATCTTCTGTCTTGTTCTTGCTCTAATAAAGTACTCCCTGCTGAATCACTCAACGTTCCGAGTACTTTTCAAAGGTGCTACTGGACTCTTACTCTTTTCTACCGCTACATACAAACACGGCTACCCATCTTGATCTATAGCATGAAAGAGTTGTCATTGTTCGTGTCATGCACGCTTATCTCCCCCCTCCAGACAGCTATAATCTCTGATCAAACAGGGTTTTTTCCAATACCTCAAAACTTGTAGAACTTGAGATAGTGGGATAAGGGTGCAGATCTCAGGCAGTAAATGTACCACCATATCACCAGCCAGGAAAAAAAGACTGCACCAATAATATGAAAGATCCAGAAAGCAAAGCTGATAAAGGGCAGGAGGTCTTCTTTCCCATTAGATATGTCACAGGCTTGGTTCTTGTCTTCATGCCTTATCAGCTGATGTAGCATCGGCTTAGGTGTGAGTTATCATCTAGTACCAGGAGTTACTTATTAAATACCAACAGCACATTGATGGCTGCACCTTTATCATCTCCGAATGCAAAAAGTTGCATGAGAGCCAGTGTGCTGTAGTGGTTAGAGTGCTGGAATAGGATCAGCAAGATCTGGGTTTGAATCTTCCCTCTGCCATAGAAGCTTGCTGAGTGATGTTGGGACAGCCTCTCTCTCTCTTTGCCTAACCTACCTCACAGAGTTGTTGTTATGAGGATAAAATAGAAGCACAGAGAACAATGTAAGACACTTTGGTCCTCTGTCGGGGAGAACAACGGAATATAAGTATCTGAATCAACAAAAGATCATAACATTTCGTGCCCTAATAAAAGCTAGAATCTGTCCCCAGTCTTGGAGGCAACCAGTTAAAATTCTCAGCTTTATGCATACACCTCTAATACCTGCAGACCACTGGCACTGGTGCTTTGCTTGCAAATCTTTTTTTCATATTATTGTTATTATCATCAAATTCTTTTGCATTTTTTAGCTCAAAGGCTTCTTAATAGTTCTTCTGGGTAATAAAAAACTGGCTCTCAAACAATTTAGCCATCAGTAGTGGTGGTATCCCCACTTTTCTCAGCAATGGGGATGGAAAGCAGCTGACATCCTTCTCCTCCTCCTCTCCGTTTTATCCTTACAGCAACTGTGTGAGGCAGGTTAGACTGAGAGAGGCTGACTGCCCCAACGTCACACAGGGAGCTTCCTTCAAGGCAGATGGGGGATTTGAACCTTGGTCTCCCAGACTACACCACACTGGCTCTCTATGGGGGCAGGCCTCCCTTGAGGGGGACACCAGGGAGAGAGGTGCAAATTTTCATGGAGGGATAGGTCCAGAGGCAGGTGGCCAAGGTCTGGGTGGGCTAAATGCCCCTTAAATGAGGGCCCTCACTAACATAACAGTGGATTTGTTGAGGGGGCAATGATGGCACCCCTATTGCTTCATTGACTTTGTATTGTTTTTATCGGGTCTATTTTATATACTGTTAGCCACCCCAAATCGGGGGAGAGGGAGCATCATCATCGTCATCATCATCATAGAATAAGAAAGAGGCAGGGCTTTTTTTTTCTGTGGGAACGTGCCGGAACAGAGTTCTGGAACCTCTTTGACAAAATTCTTTTAAAAATGTTTAAAAGTTCATGCGTTTTCAGTATGCAGATTGAAAACTGCATTCCCCTCTTGAGAGTTCCGGCACCAATTCACCCCCCCCCCAAAGCCCCTGGGAAGAAGCCATTAGTTCAGACAAAGCTGCCATGAGCTCAGAAGCTGGCCATAACTAGGCCTTTCTCCAGCCCTTTGTGTGCAGTATGGGGATAATCATCCTGATCTACCTTTCAGGGCCCTTGTCAGGATTACAAAATAATGCATTTGAAACTCTTTGAGCATTCCCATCCACAGCTTTTCACATGCAGCTGCAGGCTGATTCTACATGCACACAGCCGCATGCAAAGATCTTTGTGTGTTCCTATGCAGGGTGCATAGTTGATGTTTGGTTTGTGGAAGGGAGGGCGGATGGTAGAAGGCCAAACACGTTTTGAAGGCGGTCCAGAATTCAACAGTGTTTGAAAAACACTGTTGTACTAATAAGTGTGTGTGAGTGCAAGGTCTGCCAGATCAGCAGATCATCACAACTTGTGACGTACCAGTATTCAAGGCCAGCAGTATGCTCCCCCCCCCCCCCCCCCCCCTCCCCTTCCTCTCCCCCCGGCGCAAACATAGGGGCAGCATCCCAGTGAGGGTGGTCCTTCTCCCAGACACATTAAATTTAAATCTTCTCTTTACTAGTGAAGCACTTCAAACTCCCCCCCACACACACACCATAAGCAGTGATCCCTCTAAGCTGAGTTAGTGTGAGCTAGCTCACAGTTTTTTAGCCTCCGACTCACACATTTTTGTCTCAGCTCAGGAAGGAGGGCTCCAGAGCAAACTAATTTATGCAGTAGCCAAGTGGCTCGCTCACACCTTTAACGCCAGTCGCTCACAAAGTAGAATGTTTGCTCACAAGACTCCACAGCTTAGAGGGAACATAAGTGGCTGTTGTTGTTGAACTTAGCCCAGGGAGCAGTGCAGCTCTGAAATTGTACCATGTGCTGCCTGCAGCCCATTTGCTTTCAGTTTGTGTCACACTCTGTGGCTGAGCAAGAAGGAGAAGGACGAGGAACCCAGCATCCTGCTGAGGTGTGAACATCTTCAAAGGCTGAGGCCATCCAATGGTATGCCCGTTGGGTGAAGCAACAACCATTTGCAGTGTTCGGATGCTTCATCGTACAACAAATCTTTAATCAAAAAGTCTTGAGTTTCCTGTTGCAGATCTACCATTTGGATAAACAGTTCCTGCGTACAGTTTTAACAGCAGCCTACCAGATATATAGGGTGAGAAGGCAGGAACACACTGCACACAAGAGAGAATTTAACCAAATGAGTGCAATGGAACCAGGATCGCTCTGAGGACCTGTTTGTTATGTAAGTGGACTAAACAGGCACTGGGACACTTATATTTTAAAAACTTCTGCTTTTCTATATTTCTATATTTTATATTTAAGAGGCAGGCTTCTATCGTATTCTGTCCCCAGGACCCTGAGTGGGTCACACACATGTTTATTTAGAGATGTGGACAGAAATGTCATTCAGGGTCAGATTTAGTTTGTTTTGCTTGTTAAAAAATTTGTTCAGATTCTCAAACTGTGGTATGACTCATCTTCTAAGAGGCTGGGGCGACGTATGAAATTCTCAGGACTGATCTCATTCAAGAGTTCCTCTCTGCCAACTTTCAGGCAGGCCCCTGTTTCGGATTCAGATCAAAATTCGAATTTTTGTAAACCAGACTGCGAAGAAAAAATTCTCATGATGACTATCCTAGTGCTCGATGCAGAGAGGCAAAGTGAGCAGAGTGCCTACCAGTGTTCCCTCTAAGCTGAGTTAGTGTGAGCTAGCTCACAGTTTTTTAGCCTCCGGCTCACACATTTTTGTCCTAGCTCAGGAAGGATGGCTACAGATCAAACTAATTTATGCAGTAGTCAAATTGCTCGCTCACAGCTTTAATGCCAGTAGCTCACAAAAAAAGAATTCTTGCTCACAAGACTCCACAGCTTAGAGGGGCCTACCCTTACCCGCACACTCCTTTTTGTTGGGCGGGGATTTCTGCTTTCCACGTGAATGGGTGGGCTGCCACCCCTCTCTCCCTCTGCTAGTTTGCAATGTAAGAACAGTATGAGTTCTCAGCTCTGAATCAGCAGAAGAGATGATCTACTCCTTCATAAATACCGATCTCATTCACATTTCTGTCTGTGTTAAGTTACTCTTCCAGAAGAGGGAACTCTAAAACTACTGTGTACTCATAGTGAGTGGGTGGGTGTGTGGGGGATTTTGCAGCTCCTATAGAGGTTTCCATTGGTTTTAGATTAATGAGTTTCCATAGAATGAGTAATTTGGTAACAAATGTCCTTGGTCTTATTATAGAAGAGCTGCAACTGATGTGCACTCAGCAACATTTGCCATCTGGGCATGCAGTTTTCAGGGCACAGGAGGAAGTGAAACTTGCATGTGTGGGCACATTGACATTTTAGCAAAACGTCCCCCAAATCTCTCCTCGATGCAACATAGGATGAATGAATTAGCTTGAATAGGTAGGGGGAAAGAGCGACTGTCTCTATCAAGACAACTGGAGTGTATGGAAAAAATGTATTCCTTTTTCCAGGGACGGTTTCTGTGCGACACAATTACCCCTGGCACGTCTGGTCTCAAATGGAGAAGGATTTCCATTCTCACCATATAGATGACAAGGGACATGGTGTCGTCAGCCTACTCTCAACAGAGATAGGGTTACCAGCCTCCAGGTGGGGGCTGGAGTTCTCCTGGAATTACAACTGACCTCCAGACTTCAGAGATCAGTTCCCCAGGAAGAAATGGGAGCTTTGAAAGGTGGACTCTTGGCATCCCATCCTTGCTGAGCTCCCTCCCTTCCCCTAAATTCCACCCTCCCCAGGCTCCATCACCAAACCTCCACAAGTTTCCCAGACCAGAGTTTGCAGCCTTAACAGAGGATGATGGCCAGAGAGGCAGTGCTCCATGTTTACCTGCTGTGAATGACTTTATACTTTTTTTCCTAGCTCACTGCAGATGTTCTTAAGGTGGGTGCAGTTGGCATGCAAATGGCAATTTGGGGTTCCAGCTCTTGTGTGCACGGTTTGTGCATATACAAGTCACATGCACATACGCTTTGCACACTGGGTCTGTATACCAGTGAGAGGCAGTTTGGTGTAGTGGTTAAGAGTGCAGATGCTAATGTGGGAGAATCAGGTTTGATTCCCCACTCCTCCACATGCAGCTGCAGGTGTGACCTTGGTCAGTCATAAATTCCTTCAGAGCTGTTCTCTCCAGGGCAGATCTTGAGAGAGCTCTCTCAGCCCCACCTACCTCCCAGGGTGCCTGTTGTGGGGAGGGGAAGGGAAAGGGATTGTATACTGCTCTGAGACTCCTTCAGGTAGTGAAGAGCAGAGTATAAATCCAATCTCCTCTTCCTCTTCCTCCCCCCCCTCCTTCTTCTATACTGCAAGTGCACTTCAGTGCACAAAGATTCTGTGAACGGTCCAGTGAACACGGATGTCAGGAGCAGAGATTGCTGATGCAATGTCCATTCCCTCTCCTCTTGTTGACTGTAGCCTTTATGTCTGTGCAGTCTTTATCTCTATCATGTGTTACAGTGCCAAACCGAAAATGTAGGAGAGGTCAACAGGTATAGACTGGGCCAAATTTGTACTTGGTACTGGAAGCAGGGTCCAGTTGTTTCTTTTTTTGATTACTAGAACACAAGGCTTTTATACTCTGATCCCAAATGTAAGGAGTCTGCTGTGCTTTGGAATTTTAAAAGCATAACACTTGGGAGTTATCTGCATCACAATGAAGTCACACAAATTAAATGGAGAATGGGGTTGAAGGAAACCATACATTTTGAAGTTCAGATTCCCAGTATTATTTAGCTGGATGTGCCAGTCGAAAATACACATACTTTGTATTCTTCCTCTATTTGCTTTCTGCCCCTTATGTGGTATTATTGTTGCATGTAGCATAAAACAAGTGTCTCAGTTGTGAGCTGGTTAAAAATCAAACAGGCTTGCAATCTTTGTGGGGGCAAAGGGCTGATAATAACCTTGAGTTGCTAATTATTTGTGTGTTTGCACATTTTAATGGCATTGTTGACTGAAGACAAAATAAATTTTTAGTAAAGGTAAAGTTTACCTTGCTCGAAAGCCAGTCGAATCTGACTCTAGGGCGCGGTGCTCATCTCTGCTTCCAAGCCGAAGAGTCAGCACTGTCTGAAGACGTTTCCATGGTCCTGTGGCCAGCATGAGTAAACGGCGAGGCACACAGAATGCTGTTACCTTCCCACCGAAGCGGTACCTATTTATCTACTTGCAGTTTTTTGCTTTTGAACTGCTAGGTTGGCAGGAGCTGGGACCAGAGACGGGAGCTCACTCCGTCATGCAGCACTCGAGTATCGAACTGCTGAACTACCGACCTTCCGGTCTGCAGTTCAGTATCTTAACCACTGAGACACCACAGCAATTTTTAAAAGAGAGAAAATATGGCCAGGAAACAATCCTAACTCTAGAAAGATGTAGGTATTTGGAGCAAAAAGATTCCAGAGGGGTAAATGCTTTAATCTGGTTCTATGAAGACTAACAAGGAGTGTTTTGGTATGTTAAAGACTAACAAATTTATAATGGAAGAAGCTTTCACAGATAAGAGACTACTTCATCAGATGCATGAAGTGTATTCTCAGTTGATAGGTACATAGTATGGATGCATGCTCATGCACACAGGCATAGGGGAGGGGAAATCGAAGTAAGGGCCATGAAATGCAAGAAACATCTGTGATGTTTCTATGCAACACACAAATGTGTACAAGATAAGTTTAGTAATCACTGAAACCAGCAATAATTGTCATCCTTGTTCTCTGTTTAAGCGTCACACACAGATGCAATTAAGTTTGCCGATAAATTCTAGTGCAGACATTTCGCAGCAGACTTTCCCTTTGACTAGGGTTGTCACGTCCCTTGTGGCTACTGGCAAGAAATGGGCGGTAATGTTGCCAGCTCCCCATTGGGAAACTCCTGGAGGTGTTGGGGATGGAGCCTGGGGAGGACTGGGACCTTGGTGGGGGGCAATGCCATACAGTCCACCCTCCAACGCATCCATTTTCTCCATGGGAACATAAGAGAAGCCAATGTTGGATCAGGCCAATGGCCCATCCAGTCCAACACTCTGTCAGACAGCTTTGCTTTTTGGCATTAATATCAGGAGCCCCTGTTTTGATTAGTTGGGTGGGTGGGGATTGAAGAGTTAAATCCTTTTACTTGTGGCCATGATTCAAATCAACACCCTCCCCAACCCTGCACATGTAATTTTCCTCTTACAATCAGGTTATCAGTGATCTTCATTGAATCTGATTGTGCCCTCTAGAGTTCAATGCATTTGAGGAACCAACTTTGTGACATTTTATTCCAATGCTTCAGGTGCAGCCCAGAGGTTCCTGCAAAAGGATTCTTTCCCCCTTCTCTGCTGCCTCGTGAACTTTACCAATAAACAAATGTGGTTTTACAAGCTTCAGTCTGTCTCGTTCCAGCCATTGTTGTGTGTGGTGACCCTATGCAGAGTGGTGCAACATTCCACGTAATGCAGAGATGGACCCGGGTTTATGGCTCTGCCTCTTTGCATGGACAACTTTCCCAGTCCAGCTAACAGGTAGATATGTCTTCTTGGGGCTATAGGGGAGGTTAGGCTGAGAGCATGTGACTGTCCTAAAGTCACCCACCAAGCTTCCATGGCAGAGAGGGAATTCAAAACTGGATCTCCCCAATCTTAGCCTGACACCCTAGCCACTATACCCTGCTGCTGCAGGAGATAAGGTTCAAGACTGATGCTTTGTCCTGTTCTGATTCCGTTTCCCCCACACCTGTGCTAAGGATTAACCAGCAGAGAAGCAGTTGTGCAAAACTCAACTTCTGATGGTCAAGACTTGGGAAGGTATGTGGTGGAGGAAGCCATGAAGACCTTCAAGAGCCACTTGGTCAGAGGTTGCGCTTCCAGTCCGAAGGAGCGAATGAGGTGAGCTGCTAGTTCAAGCAATGGTGCTTTTGTGCTGGAGGGTTTCTCTCACTCTTCCCGCCCATACCACAGAACCATAGAAAGGTTCACGTTATCCTCCATAGCATTACCTCATTCAGGGGTCCTCAGTGTGGCACCCATGGGTGCCATGGTGTTGCCAACACCTTCTTTGGTGCACACCAAATGTTTTTAGGAGGTGGACAGGGCCAGGTAGGGCTTTTCTGCCCAGCAGGGCTTCTGATTGGCCACTGGAGATATGACTGGCTGCCCTGTGCAGATTAAAAGGTATATAGCATATGGTAAACAGGATCCTATTATGTAATTTCTGTACATCTTAATATGTCATGTTAACACTTATGCTATGATCCTGTTCTTTCTGGTGGTTCCAGTCTTAGTTATATATGTGTGTCTGTGTGTATATATTTTTTTTGCCATTTAAGGGGATACAGTATAAAAAAGGGGTAAAAGGGGAAATAAGGAGCATAAAGCATCATTTGTTAAACACCTTTTAAGGACATTACTTAATATGAAAATATAAAACATGAAAAGATAGCATGACAAGCCACAATATAATGAAAACAATCTATACTTCCACATAATATATTTCCATTATTTCCTATTTATAGGGCTGATTGGTGGTTCCAGTCTTGTAATATCCTAATGGATTAGTTACTGAATATCTGTTAAACAGAGGGTCTGCCTGAAATGTTGAAGAGTTACTACGAGTGTTATTATTATATATTAAATTTATATACCGCCCATAGCCAAAGCTATGCATAATCTCACTCTCTGACATTTTGTGGTTGGCCTTGCCTCTGGTGGCAGCCATTTTGTGGTCACACTCACCACCCTGTGATCAGAATTCCAAAGGTGCCTGCAGGCTCAAAAAGTTTGGGGAGTCCTTGATTTGTGTGAGAACCTGCTTTTCTTCAGGGGTGGTCATTTGAAATATTCCAGCTACTTCTCATGGAGTATTTTGTACCATTTTGTACTTGAGTGCACGTATCAAACTACAAAATGCAGACATACCTGGCCAGTTATGAAGGATGCATCAATGTTTCAATCCCAGTTTTATATAAATCAATTACAGAGCCACAGATAGGATTCTGTGTACAGTTCCAATCACGTCATCTCAAAAAGGATATCAGGGAGCTGAAAAAGATGCCGAAAAGGGTAACCAAATGAGCAATAATTCCAGAAGGGTATCTATGTTAGTCTGCATAGCAAAAGTAAACATATATCTCCTAAGGACGTACATACCATGCATCTGAAGAAACGTGGTCTGTCTCATGAAAGCAAATGCTCCAACAAGTTGTTGTGAGTCTTTTAAGGTGCCACACCACTGGATTTGTGCTCAAAATGATCAAGTTGTTGGAGTCCTTTTCCTATGAGGAAAGGTTAAAGCATTTGGAGTTAGATCCAGATTGAATTCTCCATCAGCAGAATGGAACATTCCTGCCTCTCTTTTTCCATTTCAGTCTACTGATCGCCAGGAGACGTTGCTCCAGGGGGAGAGGGGACCTTGAGGAATGACAGGGGGAATCAGTGGAAACTGACCATTTAGCTTAGATCCAGCTCTTGGGAAGTTCAAATAAAAAGCCAGTTAAGGAAGGGAATGAGAGAGGTTTGTGGAATGGCTCTCAGAGAAGCAGGGGGAGAGAATCTTCCAGCTTGAAACACTTGATCCGTTATCTGGTATCTTCCAAGCAGGTCTCTGGAGAGGCAGCATACACATTTTCTAAATAAATTATTACTTTGCATTACAGTCAGTTGAGAAATGGCAAACAGAAGTGCATGCATAGTTGACGTGTGCAATTAGAAGTCACTCTCCAGCTGTACTAGATGGTTCTTGAAAAATTGTGGTGATGTAGATTCATGGGAGTTCAGAGTCCATCACATCCAGTGTATACTTTTACCTGGGTTTTTTTTGAAAGAAATGGCCCTTACTATGAATAGGAAGAAGAGAGGAGCCCTTTGGAATTCATACAGCTAGTTACTAGTTATATGTTACCTTTCTCCCTCTCCTATCTTATCTCAATATACCGTTCCATGTCAGGTCTTCTTGGAGGTTACGTACATACACTTACTGCTACAGAAACTAGTAAAAGGATTTTGGAAAGTAGTAGTATTATTTTCATTTAAACTCACCATGCTGCCCAGTGGGGACCCAAAGTAGATTGCATATATATGTGGGGAAGGTAGAACATCAGAGCTGGATAGAGAAGGAGGTATTTTTCAAAGCTGTCCACTGGACTGGATGTTCCTCTTGCAGGCTTTTGTTGAGTGTTCGTAGGCACAGCCTCTAGGCATCTGCTCGGTCCTCCAGCCGTCTAAGTTTGAAGCCTGGATCTTACAACAAATACCCCAATTGTCATTTGGCAGCAGCCCTATGAATGAGGCATCCTTCCTCTCTACACTTGCCCATCTGTACGGGTGTTTGTCTAAGTCTCAGTCCTCTGTCACAAATTCTCCTCTACAGAGCCAAACAAAACCTGGAGAAGACGTTGCTGGAAGTCAATACGTCACAGGAGAATCTCACTGTGGCTCATCAAGATGTACAAACATTGATATTTAGAATAAAGCCCAACGATTTCATAGGGCTGAATATCAGCAGTGACATGTTAACGGTCAGTATCTCATTACCTGCTGTTTGATTTGTGCTGCTGAGCATAAATGTTAAGTTTTAGCCCTTCTGGAGAATGTAGGAAATTTAAGAAGGAGCCTCAAGCTGACTCCAGCACTGACTCCAGTGTTCATTTGGGCCTTGTTCTCCCTAAGGCAGTGAACCTGGTGGCCAACTTAACACGTTATGGAGTAGACAGGTGGGAGCATAACAGTCAGACATGAACTGCCAGTTCTCCTCAGTTTCTGTGTGCAGGGTGCCTGATTCAGATCGGGACTGTGCTAGAGTCGCCTGCTCTGGGTGGGGAAATACCTGGAGATTTGGGGGATGGAGCCTGGTGAGGGGGAGGGGGAGGGACCTCAGTAGGGTACATTGCCATAGAGTGCACCCTCCAGAGTATCCGTTTTCTCCAGGGGAACTGATCACTGTAGTCTGGAGATGATCTGTAATTCCAGGGGATCTCCACGTCCCACCTGTATGTTGGCGATCCTAATTGTGGCACTTGGGGAAAGGGGTTCCGACCCCCCACCCAGTGCCATCTTTCCAACCAGGAAGGCTGTTTGTTGGCCCGTTGGGGGAAACCCACATTTCCCCGAGTTTCCACGTTGGAAAATCAGCATGAGATTGAAGGCTACAGCCCCTCCTACATGCATGCCGTGGTTCCAGCCCAAACTGGGCGCCCCACGTGTGAGAACTGAGGAGATCCTGCAACTCGGTTCTGACTGTTATGCAGGGCAGGAACCAAACCCGTGTGCTCCATTAACGTGTGAATCAGCTTCAGGTCTGGGCCGTACCGCTTTAGAATGCAGGTGGGCCTCTTTCATTTCCCTTCATGCTTTATTTATATTTGTCATGTGTTAAAACAAATAACTGCAAATGACTGGAATGCCAACAGATCAAAGCATCCATGAAGACCCAGACGCGACACGCCATGAGTTTCCCGACTGCACTGACAGAGAGGGTCCGGGCCTTGCCTGCAAAGGAGATGAGACTGGCCTGCATTTACCTGAAAGCTTCCTGCCTCTTCCAGGTGAGGCGCGCCTTAGGCCGAGTGATGGGGTGACGATGCCTGCAGAAGCCGAGCCTGTTGGGGAGTGTTATGCTGGCATGATGGCCTGCTCTCGAAGACAGGAGTTGGATCCAGGCTAGATTTTCCACTGGCTGTTCTGTCCATGAAAGAGAACTTTTCTGCCTCCCCCCTCCTGCTGATACATACATACATACACATTTGATTTATATACCGCTCCTTCCCGAAGGCTCGGAGCGGTTTACAGACAATTTAACATTCTAACTAGGGCCACAATACTTTAGGGGAAGAGGTGAGTGCCTACCAGGTACCCAGTGGGTGTGTTCTTTTTCCCCCACAGTTGTTCTGCCGGCTTTTTCCTCGGTGGGTTCTTTCCTTCTTTCTCCAGGCGTCGGTACCTTCGGGTCGGATGTGGTTCTACGTGACCCCTTTCGGAGCGCAACTCTGCTACGACCGTAGTATCTGGCCTCCGTCCTGATAGGCACCAGCCTCCCTGTGTCACCGCGTCCCCAAAATGCTGCTCCTGGGGGATAGTTAGGCTTGCCTGCTCCTGAGGGGAAAATTCTTGGCAATTTAGGAGTGGAGCCATGGGGAGGGCGGGGTTTGGGGAGAGGAGGGGCCTCAGCAGGCTGGGATGCCATAGGCTTCACCCTCCTCCAAAGCAGCTGTTTTTCTTCGTGGGAACTGAACTCTGCTGTTTTGAGATCAGTTACAATCAGAGGTCGATTCGGGGGGATCGCGGGGGGATTGCCGTTCCCCCGGGTGAGGTGCGGGGCACACGATGAAGCCCCGCCCCCTGCTTCCGGCCGCCCCGCTTCCGGCCCTCATTCAGCCAGGAGGAGGCAGGAGAAGTTACTTGAAAGCTTCCTGCCTCTTCCAGGTGAGGCGCGCCTTAGGCCGAGTGATGGGGTGACGATGCCTGCAGAAGCCGAGCCTGTTGGGGAGTGTTATGCTGGCATGATGGCGTGCTCTCGAAGACAGGAGTTGGATCCAGGCTGGATTTTCCACTGGTTGTTCTGTCCATGGAAGAGAACTTTCCTGCCTCCACCCTCCTGCTGATGTCCCCAAAATGCTGCTCCTGGGGGATAGCTAGGCTTGCCTGCTCCTGAGGGGGAAATTCTTGGCAATTTAGGAGTGGAGCCATGGGGAGGGCGGGGTTTGGGGTCAGGAGGGGCCTCAACAGGCTAGGATGCCATAGGGTTCATCCTCCTCCAAAGCAGCCGTTTTTCTCCATGGGAACTGAACTCAGCTGTTTTGAGATCAGTTACAATTCTGAGAGGTTGCCAGACCCTACCTGGAGGTTGGCAACCCTAGAGACAGGGGACCCTAAGGAATGTCATGAGGGGCATATCGGGGGGGGGAGTCTGCAGCAGGAAAGGGGAACTGGCATAAATCACCCTTCCTAGTGAAAAATTTAGTTTGGATCCGGCCCTCTGTCATATGAAACCAGCACTAGTTGTTTAATTGGTATGTTATTCTCCTGGGGTTTTAGATGCAATCCGTTTGTTCTTGATGTTTGCATAGCGATTGCATTTTTATTTTAATTGTTATTTGTTTGCCTACTTGTTTATTGCATTTATTGCCCACCTTTCTCGTTGTGATCAAGGCATAGTAAGGTAAAGGTAAAGGTAAAGGTAAAGGTTTCCCTTGCTCGAAAGCCAGTCGAATCCGACTCTAGGGTTGTGGTGCTCATCTCAGTTTCCAAGCCGAAGAGCCAGCGCTGTCCAAAGACGTTTCCGTGGTCATGTAGCCGGCATGACTAAACACCAAGGCGCACGGAACGCTGTTACCTAAATTGTTATTTGTTTTCCTACTTATTGCATTTATTGCCCACCTTTCTCATTGTGATCAAGGTATAGTACAGAGTTGTAAAAATGATGCAGTACAGTCCTGTAGGTTGCATACATTGAACGTTTCAGTAAAACCAGATTATACAATGGGAAAAAAAAGGAAATAAAGGCAGCATAATAACAAAAGACACTGGCATAGTACAGAGTTGTAAAAATGATGCCGTACAGTCCTGTAGGTTGCATACATTGAGTGTTTCAGTAAAACCAGATTATACAATGAAAAAAAAAGGAAATAAAGGCAGCATAATAACAAAAGACACTCTTACAAACACTGTTTAACTTCTCCCATGTATTCATGAGGATTTCTGCCACTCCTTTGGCAAACCTAACTAGTTTTGAGCATCCCAGCTATTTAGTTCTTATTTAGTATAAACTGATGGGACAATTATGCCTCCTGTTTTGAAAAGGTACACATGAACACAGGAAGCTGCCTTATGCTGAATCAGACCCTTGGAGCTGAGGATTGAACTGGGGATTTTCTGCGTGCCAAATAGATGTCCTACCAACTGAGCTGCAGCCCCTCTCCAGTCAGGAGACTGGCTGTAGAAATGCATTACAATGGGGAGCATTTCCAACACACAGGCTCAGTAGAACCACAGATACATATTTTGGGGAAATTGCAGTCAATTTCCCCCCCTGCTCTTTGCTTTGTAGGATGGAGAGAACAGTTCCCTGCTGCACGACGACATTTTAGGTGCCACCCTTGGGGGTGTCAGCATCACCAATCTCAGCCAACCAGTGGAGATCCGGTTTTGGCACAACCTCAGGCCGGTGAGTAGCGAAAGGCCAAGGAGGAAGTTGGCAAGGCATGCCTAGTAACAAAGTGATATATTTTTTTGCCATTTCATTAAGACAGCTTCTGTCTGAGTGCTCGATCAATACATGTCCCAATCACATTTTGTTAGTAACGTATTACTCCCATAAATGCTCCAAGCCACAAGTTATTGGGGGGCTGCAAAGTTTTTTTGGGAATTTTTGGAAACGTTTTGGAATTTTGTAAACTTTGCAAAATGTATTCAATGAAAACTGGATTCATTTTTTGAGGGGGAGGGTAGGGTAGGGTAAGGACAGTAGTTTTGCTGTGTGGAAAAAGCCTCCTTGTAGGAGAAAAAGCTTTGTTGATAGCACAGGGTAGTGTAGTGGTTAGAGTGGTGGACAAAAACCAAAGAGACCTGAGTTCAAGTGCAGCTTGCCATAAAATGTAGGCCGCTTCCCCACACCCACATTAATGCCATTTTCTTTGCCCAGGTCTCCCACAGCTATCAATCCTCCCCATCAATGCCTCTGGTAGTGGGTTGGTTTTTTTTAAAAAAAATCAATAACTGAGATATTGCTGTAGTCTTATGATGCAATAGTGATATGTCAATTACCTTTTTTTAAAAAAAAGCTCAAAAAAGTCCTCCAGTTGCAGGGGGAAAGAGGAAATGACTGAGGGAAGGAAAGTGTGTGGGGGAGCTACCCTGTGGGTGCTCCATTGTCACTGTATTCACAACCATTAGAGCCACATGGAGAATCATAGCCATGTGGAAGCCCTCCAGGTGACCATGGACAAATCGCATTCCCCCAGCCTAACCTACCTCATAGGGTTCTTGTGAGGATACAATGGAGAATGGGAGAATGTTGTAAATCATTTTGGGTCCCCAGTGGGGAGAACAATGGGGTGTAAAGAAATGAACACATAAAGAAATACATAAACATTATAGCTCAGAGCAGAGGCACAGCTGAGCAGTCCTGCTTCGAAGCCGGAAAGTGTGGGAGGATTCAGGGTACCAAGGGATGGAGGGAAGCCATTCTTCACTGTGCAAGAGCAAAATGCCTTCTGCCTCGCATACACAGGGCTTTTTTTGTAGAAAAAGCCCAGCAGGAACTAATTAGCATAATAGGCCACACCCTGACACCACAGCTCATTAGCATATTAGGCCACACCCTCACGTTACCAGAAGTGTGGTCATCCAGCCACACCCACCTTTTGCTTCTTATTCTGTTTACCTTGTTTGTTGTCAAAACCCAGGGCCTTTTTTTGTAGCAGGGACTCCTTTGCATGTTAGGCCACACACGCCTACTGTAGCCAGTCCTAATGAGTTTCTGCTGTTGGGTGTGGCCTGTTATGCTAATGAGTTCCTGCTGGGTGTGGCCAACTCAGGAGCCAGCCGAAACTCCGTTCCTGTGCGTTCCTGCCCAAAAATAGCCCTGCGCATACATATAAGGGAATTGTACAGAATTCGGCCTTAGAAGAAAAACAATACTGGCATGTTTTCTCCTTCTTCTATTGTAGGCCGATGATTTCAACATAACCTGTGTCTTCTGGATGGAAGGAGAAGGTAATATCAGCTTTCCATCAACTGCGTTTATCTTTTCTTTTCTTTTTTACTGTAACTCTGTGTGGTCTGATTTTGCTCTCTTGGAACTTGAGAGCTGTCTTGTTCCCCCTAGTGGGCAAAAGTGTGAGGTTCAAAGTTATAAACAAGCAGAGAAATGTTAAAAGGGAGTATTTCCCTGCAGTCCTGAAAACTGTATGTTCAGGATGCATGCCCCGAGTTTCCTAGTATTGTGCTAGGTGCTGTACAGCATGAAACAAAAAGACAAGTTCCTGCCGACGGCTTATAGTCTAACACAATAAAACATAAATGGAACAGGGAGTCGGAAGGAATAATTAAAATAAATAAAAGGATTAAAGTGCCACTAGGACTATACAAGTCCTGAATGGATACAGTTGCAGGGACTGCAGGCGCTGACCTTTATCGGAATGGTGTCACTTTGGGTTTAGAGAAGAGGGTTTTGGCGTTCTCTGATCATGGTTGTGATTCTTCTGTTGGGCAGGAGAGGGCAGCCTGGGAACATGGAGATCCTTTGGTTGCAAAACTCTCACCCAGGAAGGCATCGTTGTGTGCCAGTGTTACCACCTCACCTATTTTGCTGTTCTGTTGGTAAGCATGTTGGTGATCATATTCTCTTTGGGGCCTAATTGTCAGGAAGGGCGTAGACCTTTGCCTGAGCTGCACTGCTGCAGATTGTGGACAGGTCCACACAATGGGATGCTTCTTCATACAAAAAACCATTCTCCACAGGGTTTGGGGGTTGTTGGGTTTTTTTGAAAACGAGGTGCCAGAACTCTCAAGAGGGAAATGAAGTTTTCAATCTGTATGCTGAGAACTCTTGAACTTTTAAACATTTTAAAAATTATTTTGTCAAAGATGTTCCGAAACGCCATTCCCATGTGTTTCCCCAAGAAAAAAAAAGTCCTGGCTCCCCACATGTAGAAAGACTGTCTTCAAGAAGAAGCCTTCTTGATATGATACTCTTCCATACGCAGGGTTTGTTTGTTTTGGCATGGAGGTATGATCTGCTGTAAAGCCACAAAATCAAAGTGGCAGAATTCCTGATAAGAGTAGAAACCAGGGGGTGGGGCAAATCTCTACATCCTCCTATGGAGCTGCATCCGTACAAGTGTGAGGATTTCCCATGTGGCTTTCAACGCTGTTGCAAAGGCAGAGGCATTTGCTGCGACAATGGAGCATCCACATTATTGGTTGAGCAGTGAATTCCTGTCCCATTCCAGCCATCCTGCAGCTTCCCCTTCTCATCCCTTTCCAGATAATCTGGACAAAACTGCCTCCACCATTCACTTTGTACCTTGGCAACGAAAATGGGTAGGGTTTTTTTAAAATGAAAGCCAATAAGTTAGGAGAACTAGTAGATTGTGGCAATAATGGCAACAGAAGATTCCGACATTATTGGTCTATAGTTACAAACAATAGCAATTACCATTTTTTTTAAAGGCCCTTAAGAAACTCTGTAGTGGCACAGTTTGGGGGAAATTATGGCCACAAGGGGCTTGGAAGGAAAATGGTTTCCTTTTTTAAAAAATAAAGAGAGAAAAGGTACATGGAGAAGGATCTCTGGGCTGCTTCGACAGAGATGAGAGATCTCCTAAGCAAAAAGCCTGTTGCCGTTGCAAGACTAACATCCTTCCTTCCTTTGTCTGTGCACGCCCTTCCTTCCCATCTCATGCAGCAAATCTCTCCACCCACCTTGGATGAAGGTCTGTTGGTCGCTTTAACCTACATAACTTCCATTGGCTGCAGTGTGTCAGCTGCTGCCTGTCTGCTCACTGTCTGCCTGTACTGTTGCTCCAGGTAATTGTACCTTTGCTTCAGGTAGCATTCAAGCCAAGGAGTTTCCTGGGCTGAAGAGGGATGGTGGTTTTTAGGAGTGGTGAAAATTGTCTGAGAGAGGCTTTGCTTTCCAGGGTGCCTGCACACATTTCTCTTGACCCACTGTTACCTCTGGTGAAACAGGATCTACAGGTTAGGAGAACTAGGGCAGTGGTGTCATGTGACAGCCAGTGTGGTGTAGTGGTTAAGAGTGGCAGACTCTAATCTGGAGAACTGGGTTTGATTTCCCACTCCTCCTCCGCATGCAGCCAGCTGGGTGACCTTGGGCCAGTCCCAGTTCTCTCAGAACTCTCTCAGCCCCACCTACCTCACAAGGTGCCTGTTGTAGGGAGAGGAAGGGAAGACGACTGTAAGCGAGACTGCTTTGAGTAGTGAAAAGCATGGTATAAAACCCAACTCTTCTTCTTCTGTCCAAAACCCTACAAAATTTGTTTACCAGAAGCCATCCCAGTGCAGTCTTTTGTACTTATTGCCTTCAAATTTCAGGGGTGGGGGGAACCCAAACTGTTGCTGGTCTCCAGCTGTAGCCTATGAAGAGAAGAGGGTTTCAGAAGGTTTTGACTCTTCATTACAAGGTCCCCAACCTTGCTGAACCCAGGGGTACTCTGGGAATTTTGAGAGCAGATAGTACGTGCCACCACAAAATGGCTGCAGTGATGGAACCAGGCTTACCTCCTGCTGCTGCCACTACCCCCCCCCCCCTGCTCAGCCAGGCACTGGGGGAAAAAAGGCAGGCAAAATGGGGGGGGGGGGGGGGGGGGGTGGGGCAGGCAAAATGGGGGGGGGGGGCTGGTGTGTTGGTATCACTTCCAGCATGATCCAGAAGTGATGTCATCGTGTGGGGTATTGATTTAACATCCATCCAAACTTCTATGGTTAAACCATAGACTTATGGGCAGAAGCTAGAGTATCACCCTGTGATCACATCTCATCTGGGTGGCACTGGAAGTGACAACATCATGTTGAGGAGACAGCCCACCTGGTAAGTCCCTGCCCCCCTGTCTCCTGCCAGTTGCCAGCCATGTGCAGGCAGCCCTAGCGTGACCAATCGCAAAATGGCTGCCATAAGGACTGGGTCCAATCAAAAAATGTTGGGAGGTTCAACAGAATGCTAAGAGATCCCAGACCAGCATCCTCCTGTGATGGAGGCAGCTGTTTCCACCCACTTTTCCAAAACACCTCCTACTCCAGTGAAGTGGAGGAATGTCAAGATTGGTTCTTTGCTTTAGGGAAGATTTGCCAAAGAATCAAATGGGCACCAGGAAGCACTGGGGATCACACCCTGAATTCTAACTAGGCCTTCCTGAATTCTGAGGAGAATCCTTCTAGGGAAGTCTCGCCAGCTGTATGAGATCAGGAGCTCGTTTGGGCATTTGATTTCTATAATTAAATGTGGTCAGCTGGCAACTAGTCTGGGCATCAAAGTCTACCCCACTGGGAATGGGAGGAAAGAGGGAAGTCATGATCTAGAGCTGTCTGTCTCCAGGTTCTGTTACTGACAAGGAGAAAGAAAAGAGAAAAAGAAGCATTGGTAAAGCTTTGGGGGGTTATTTTACGGAGACACGTATGCATGTTCCCTACTTACCCCCATTGGACATTTGTGGGGATCCATTAAAATGAGAGCTTTTAAAAAGTTTTGTTTTGACTGGATTTTTATCCTAGCCTCCATACTAAGTCAGTTCATCCATGTATGTTAATGTATCCCTAAAGAAAACACAACAGCGTGGAAAACCTGGCATTACTGATTGAAATATCACCCTTGGTTTGCTGACTTGATTTTGGTTACAAATTGTTTCCTATACTTTTCAGTTTTTTAAATGTAGTCCCTGAAAAGAAGGATGTGTGGGATTTGTAAGGCATTGCTGGATAGTCAAAGTGTGTGGGTAGTTACATAGAAGGGATTGGGTGGGGGGGATGAAGACACTAACCTTAACTGCAGTCTTGAGAATCCCCATGCAATTTGGGGTGGGGCTTTCACTCAGTAGTAGAGCCTCTTCTTGTCCCAGGTTCAATCCCCAGCATCTTCCATTAAAAGGACCATGTAGTCCGAGATATGAAAGACCTCTGCGCAAGACCCTGGAGAGCCACTGCCAGTCTAAGTAGACAATACTAACCTTGATGAACTAGTGGTCTGATTCAGTATAAGGCAGCTTCATGAGTATTCAGCTGTTTTTGTTGTTGTTGTTCAGTCGCACAGTCGAGTCCGACTCTTCGGTTTATGAAAGATGTGTGATGGCTCCTGTCTCACCCAGCCAAACACTCTCCTTTCCAGACTTCAATCAATACCTGAGTTTTCAACCAGTCAATCCCTGCTCTGCATATGCCCTGCTCTCTGTTTTAACTGTAGCATGAGTCCTAGTCACTTGATTTTTTAAAAATTAGGATCTTGAAGGATGCAAGTCTGTGATTCACAGTCATGAGCACAGAGGGAGTTCAATGCCATCGAATTCCCAGTTTTCTATATAACAAATCAGTGCTAGAGGAAGCAAACACAGCAGAGGGTCTTTGGGTGGGGTAGATGTGTGACTGGTGCTGTCCTCTTCTTCTCGCATTCTTTTGTGTCAAGCCAACAGAAAGTTTTCTCCTTCGTTGCAGGAAGAAGCAACAGGACTTCACTACAAAAATACACATGTACCTCCTGGCAGCTCTTTTTTTACTGAACACGTCATTCTTGGTCAGCAGGCTGCTGGCATCGGTCACTACCGCGTGGCCATGCCAGGTTGCTGCGGTATTCCTCCATTACTCATTGCTTTGTGGCTTGACCTGGATGGCGCTCGAAGGTTTCCATCTCTACATGCTCGTGATTCGAGTCTACAATTTGTACATAAGACGTTACCTCCTCAAGCTGTGTGCTGTTGGCTGGGGTAAGGATCAGGGGTGAGGACTAGAGATATAAAATTTCCAGAAATTTTGAAGCTTGGAAAAAAACCTGGGTTTTTTTCCTGTTTTTTTTCGGGGGGAAATGGAAATTTTCGGAAAAATTGACTGTTGAAGTCCCCCCTGTTGAAGTCCCCCCCAGCCTCTATCCCCAATTACTTTAGGAACATAAAATATGACTATGGACATTTTTACTTGGCATGAAATTATCACAACTAGCATATTAAAAATATAGTGTATCCAAACAATTATTACAAACAGAATACCCACCCACATGCAAAAACAAAACTGAAACCTTTTTATTTTCTTCTGACAACAACACCTCCTAAAGGAAGAAATGCATCTTGTTCTTGCATTGGAGAGTTCAGTTTGTAACCTAGGACTTGCTTGTCCTCAGTGCACAGAAATTAGATCAATCTGATACCATATATATATATTTTAGAAATGATTTGGAAAATATTTGAACACCTTGTCTTAAAATATTTTATTCATCATGTTAAAATAAAACGTTCCTAAATCATCTTTTTTCTTTCCTTTTCTTTTTTCAATTTTTCCAATTTTTTGGAAAAAAACAAGGCTTCAGGAAAAAATGGAAAAAACCGCCCCCCCCCATTTTTCCGGTTTCCCCCCGGGCCTTCACAT
>NW_015167081.1:56444-101711 GCF_001447785.1 Gekko japonicus
TCCTCCTCGGTGTGGATCACCCTCCCCCCCCCGGCGAGTATCGCGGGTCCACCCCTTGTATATATATATTTTAGAAATGATTTGGAAAATATTTGAACACCTTGTCTTAAAATATTTTATTCATCATGTTAAAATAAAACGTTCCTAAATCATCTTTTTTCTTTCCTTTTCTTTTTTCAATTTTTCCAATTTTTTGGAAAAAAACAAGGCTTCAGGAAAAAATGGAAAAAACCGCCCCCCCCCATTTTTCCGGTTTCCCCCCGGGCCTTCACATCTCTAGTGAGGACCACTGTTGGAAAAAATTCCACAAAGGAACAGTTTTCTTCTAACTGGGCAACCTTGCTGTCATGACAAGAGCCGTTCTACGGTATTATGTGCCCAGACACTTGTTGGGTTTGTGGAAGCAATAAGCGTCGTCCCTTGGAACAGCTGTGGAATTTGTGACAAGATGAGCTGGTAAACACAGTCTGTCCAGGAATCCAGTCTCAGGCTGCTTTTACAGAGAAGCGAGAGGCGATCACAACACAAGGTTGCTGAACTTGAGTTCATTCGTGAATTCAGAACAATGGGACACAACACCTCGGCTGAATAAGGGCATGAGATTCCTATCTCACTACTGATTTCCTGCCCCTAAGCTTTTCTCCCCAGCTCTAATCAAGCTGATTACATTTTGCACTGTACCTTTGCATCCTGACTTCTTCTTTGCAGCATCCCTCCCACCTTCTTCCTGGGATATAAAGGCTCAGGGATCGCCATTCCCTCCATTTGACTCTCAAAAGCTTATACTCTGGAAATCTTGTTGGCCTTTAGGAGCACCTTAGGAGCACATGAATATTACACGTCTACTACAGACCAACATGGCTAGCCTCCTGAAACTTTCTCCTCTTTGGCATCCAAACTGGAAGATTTAAATATATATATATATTTTGGAGCATCTACGTGATGTCATGCTCTAATTAGCTCCATTCATCCTTTCCCCCATGTTCTTTCACAAACTTGTTTTGCTACAATCTTTCGGGGGATGAGCGCAGTTCAAGTGGGTTATCATGCTGTCTAGATGGAAAGAGGCTAACTTTCGAAGGTCCCTCCCACATTGTACCATTTTCCTTCCATCTGCCCCTCGCAGCTGCCATTTCCCACACCACTGGAAGGCTTCTTTACGGGCATTTTAAAAGCTGCGGTGGCTCAAGTGGTTAAGACGCTGAGCTGCAGGCTGTGGAAGGTCAGTAGTTCAGCAGTTCGAGACCCAGGTGCCGCATGACGGAGTGAATTCCCGTCTCTAGTTCCATCTCCTGCCAACCTAGCAGTTCGAAAGCAAGACATTGCAAGTAGATAAATAGGTACCACTTCGGTGGGAAGGTAACAGCGTTCCATGCGCCTTGGTGTTTAGTCATGCTGGCCTCATGACCACGGAAACGTCTTTGGACAGCGCTGGCTCTTCGGCTTTGAAACGGAGATGAGCACCGCAAACCTAGAGTCAGATTTGACTGGCTTTCGAGCAAGGGAACCTTGACCTTTTATAGTGCTATACACGTGGGCCTTCTAAAGCCAAATCCTATGCGTTCCCAGGGGTGAACTGTACTCTGCAAACTAATGGAGAATCCGGGTAGGATGGCTTGTATTCTGTGAGACCTTGATGCTGTTCAACACACTGAATGAGTATGCCAAAGTCACATGCATTATTGTCTTTATTGTGCAAATCTTCACCACGATGCATCATTCCCTGATTCCACAGGGCTCCCTGGCTTAGCAGTCGTGACCATCTTCCTGATCAACAAACAGGCTTACGGCATCCACAATACCAAAACCAACTCTCCTCACAGCAACGAGACCATGTGAGTTAGAAAAAAACATGACTTCTTCTGCAGAGTATTTATGTTTGTTTTAAATGTACTTTGGTGAATATTATTTTATTTATACAGTACTATAAATTTATGTGGCCCTCTACTTTTTAAAATTTTCATATATTTAAAGTATTTCTAAACTGCTTCTTTGTCGCACACTCTAAATAGTTCCTGCATGTGCAGACTGTATATTTATTTATTTATTTATTTATTTACTTGTTCGATTTATACCCTGCCCTCCCCGCCCAGGTGGGCTCATAAAACCACCAACAAGTTATAAGGCAATTGGCACAGAAAGTCATTCTCCAATGGCCCTTTTAGATCGCTGAGCCTTCTCTTCTCCCAAGACATTCAAAGCTGCTTTGAATGAGCCCGTTTGGTGTAGTGGTTAAGAGCATGGACTCTAATCTGGGAGAACTGGGTTTGATTCCCCACTCCTCCTCCACCTGAAGCCTGCTGGGTGACCTTGGGTCAGTCAGAAGTTCTTTCAATGCTGTTCTCTCAAGGGCAGTTCTTGAAAGAGTTCTCTCAGCCCCACCTACCTCACAGGGTGTCTGTTGTGGGGAGGGGAAGGGACAGAAGTTTGTAAGCCATTCTGAGACTCCTTCGGGTAGTGAAGGGCGGGGTATAAATCCAGTCTCCTCCTCCTTCCTCCTCCATGGGGTTTCTATGCAGTCTCCCAGCCAGGCATCTTAGTTACAACAAGGAAAACTGTAGCATATCTTTCTTCAGATCAACACATTAGTTCTTTTCAGACTCTGCTGTCATGTGTAGAGGGAAGCCATTAACGAGAATGCACGTTGCCGCCAGTGCTCCTGATATGACCCTGATGGGTGTAGTTGCCATTTTGGGTGAAATCCTCAGGGTTTCATGGACAGCTTCAGTAAATGCACAGAGAAATCTGTGAAGTTAATGAAATGGGGACCGCACATATCGGGAACATCGCAGAGAGCACACGCTCTTGTTCGGGGGCTCCTGGCACATGAGGTTGTAACATCTGAAAATGTCTGTTTTCTTCCAACGTTCAGGGCCCTTCAACGGACTACGCTCCCCGTTTCCAAACTCTTGACAAATGAGTTCTTACCCAAAAGAGAGAACACACTCCTACAAAAATAAGTACTTTGCATAATTTGTACTGATGCCTTCCAGGGCTGAAAGAGCAGAGCCCCTGCTAGTTAAATCCAGGGCTGTGTCCTTCAGATCATGGAACTGGCAAAAGAGACCCTCAAGTCATCTAGCCCCGTGGCATAAAATCTGCCCTTCCTCTGCTTGTTTTCAAGTCAGAAAGACTGTACAATGTCAGAGGCAGCAGATCCCAGCAGGGGTGAAAGTAACCTGGTACGGAGTAAGAAAGTGGTATAAGAAAGAAAGTGATGTATCTTATCTTCTGCTTCACCTTTGACCTGGATGGCCCAGGCTAGCCTGATCTCATCAGATCTCAGAAGCTAAACAGACGCAGCCCAGGTGAGTACTTGGACGGGAGAACACCACAGAAGTCCAGGGCCGCTATGTAGAGGCAAACCACCTCTGTTCATCTCTTGCCTTGAAAATCCTATGTGGTCGCCAAGAGTCAGCCACGATTCGATAACATTGTCCACCCTCATTGCCTGCTTTGTGCCCTCCAAGAGAGACAATATTTGTTAAAAATATAAGTTACTTTCACCCCTGGAACCTGCTGACTTTATCCTGTAGAGAATAAGAATTTGCTCACTTGACTGAGCTCAGACAAAATGCACTGAAATACACTCGTCCTGTAGAAAGTGATGGTACCACAGTCATAATTTTATTGCCTCTTCCCATGGGTGAGAAAATACAAATTAATACTTTACAAGTGCCTCAAATATTCTGCCTCTTCTTTCCCCAGGTGTTGGATCACATCCATCAAAGTACAGTACTTCAACGTGATTTACCTCAGCGGCACTGTGCTTTTCAATATGAGCATCTTGACCCTTGTGGTTCGGCAGCTGAGGCGGCTCAAAGCTAATTCTCCTCAGCAGAAAGAGCATTCCTGTAGGGACATGGTGTCAGTTCTTGGATTGACATGTCTCCTGGGCACTACCTGGACACCGGCGATCTTCTCATTTGGGGTCTTCTCCATCCCACTGCTCGTCCTGTTCACCGTCCTCAACTCGCTTCAAGGTTTGTCAGCTGTGTGCGCCACTGAGAGCCAAAAGGCCTCTCAACAGATTTCCATTTGTGAAAGTCTCGATTCATTTGAGGTTGTCTTTGCTCACAGGGCTCGTCATCTGCCTCTGGTACTGCACCTTGAGATGCCGCTCACAGGCAAGTGTCTCAGGAGGGACTTCTCATCCGTCATCTCAATAACTGCAGCATCACGGGAAAGGTGATGACCCCAGGCCAAGCATGAAAAGGATAAAAGCAGCTTTTTGAGATCAGACTTCTCTTCAAAGACAGCAGCCTGCTGTTGTGACTCCAAGCTGGCCACAAATGTAAGGGACCAGAGGGGTATTCTGGCACACCCTGATCTACTCTGGAGTTCAGTGGGTTTTGCTGTCCAAAGAGGGATCCTTGCAGCAGGGGGAAGAAGAGAGCTGATGTGACTCCTAAGCAGTGTGTGACCTGATCCCTCATAGTGATCTGAATCCTGGACATTTGGAGGATGGGGCGATATTTACCAGCTGATCTCCAGTCTGGCTGGGCAGGTGTCTGTTCTGTGTTCCACAAGGACTCTTCCCTGTACATCCAGAATCCATCAGACAAAGAGACAAAGAAAGTCTAGTTCAAAGCATATCTTTGTGATTATCAGGGCTCTTTTTGTAGAAAAAGCCCAGCAGGAACTCATTAGAATAATAGGCCACACCCAACAACAGAAACTCATTAGCATATTAGGCCACACCCCTGACAGCACAGCTCATTGGCACATTAGGCAGCACCCCCATGTTACCAGAAGTGTGGTCATCCAGCCACACCCACCTTTTGCTTGTTATTCTGTTTACCTTGTTTGTTGTCAAAACCCAGGGCTTTTTTGTAGCAGGAACTCCTTTGCATGTTAGGCCACACACCCCTAATGTAGCCAATCCTAATGTGTTTCTGCTGTTGGGTGTGGCCTATTATGCTAATGAGTTCCTGCTGGGTGTGGCCAACTTGGGAGCCAGCCGGAACTCCGTTCCTGTGCGTTCCTGCCCAAAAATAGCCCTGGTTACAATACTTCCTTCCGGCAGACTTCCACACATCAGTGACACAGAGAATAATGGAACGGGGCTCTCTTAATGCACAGATCTTGTATTGTGGTAATAAGAATGGGAAATCCACAGTGCCTGAGAATCTCATGGTGGTTCCTAAATATTTTTGCACTTACTCTCTGGAAAGACTTTCTTCTGCTCTACATGGTAGGTGATGGAGTGAGAATTTACTGCTTTCCACCGACGTAGCTTCCTGCTCTCTTTACACTAACTTTTGAACACAGGACACCTGGATGCTGAGAACCTTTCAGGTCTTGCCAGTTTATGGTAAAAGAAAGTGCTTGACTTTCATGTGCATTGTGTGGAATCCAGTTCTCTTCCTTTAAGGCAACTGTTCTGCTGCAGAGTTACCATATTTCCCCCATCACTTAAATAACAATGCACTGATCAAGGGAAAATGCCGCATGACCTCAGCTAGCATGTCCCTTGCTATTCCAAGCTCTGTGTGGAATGTGGTCAGATAAGGGACCTCATCAAGTTGTAATGCCATAGAGTCCACCCTCCAAAGCAGCCATTTTCTCCGGGGGAACCGATCTCTGTCATCTGTTGTATAGTGTTGGTGATATCATTAGTAACATGAATGAGAACATGAGAGTTCTTATTGGATCATGGAGGAAATCAGCCTCATGTGCCGCAGCCCCCACCCCACTTGCAAAAAGACCCTCCAAAGGGTCTTTTTGTGAGCCGAGCATGCGGCCCATGACCGCCCCTCTCCCTCCTGCTAGATTTAAAGGGCCACAATTGGGATCGGCGGGCCATGGGGTCGCCACCGATCACCTGAAGCCTTTTAAATCTGGCAAGAGGGGAGAGAGAGGGGTGGCCGGGCGGGTGGTCACAATTGGGGGTGGGGCTGCCCCCACTGGCCAGCTGGCCAGGGTGGATCAGAGCCAGTGTTCCCTCTAAGCTGAGTTAGTGTGAGCTAGCTCACAGTTTTTTAGCCTCCGGCTCACACATTTTTGTCAGCTCAGGAAGGACGGCTCCAGAAGAAACTAATTTATGCAGTGGCCAAACTGCTCGCTCACAACTCTAATGCCAGTAGCTCACAAAGTAGAATTTTTGCTCACAAGACTCCACATCTTAGAGGGAGCATTGATTATAGCCTCCAAAAGTGGGGGAACCCCCACCTAGACATGGGGGCTGGCAACCCTACCCGGAATTATAACTGATCTTCAGATGACAGAAATCAGTTCCCCTGGAGAAAATGGCTGCTTTGGAGGGTGGACTTTGCTGAGGTCCCTCCCCTCCCCGGGCTACACCCCCAAATCTTCCGGAATTTCACAACCTGTAGATGGCAACTTTGCCTGGGTCCGCATCTAGCCTGGCACTGCTGGAGAGGGAGGGGTTTGAGGAGGGGCCGGGCCTCAGCATGGTACCATGCCAAAGAGTCCACCCTCCAAAGTAGCCATTTTCTCCAGGGGAGCTGATTTCTGTCAGCTGGAGATCAGTTGTAAAAGCGGGTGATCCCCAGGGGAGAACCGGAGAAGCCCTCTATAGAATTGTTGACTTGTGCATTGTAGCACTGTGAGCTTTGTTTCCAGGAACAACAATTTTGCCTGAAGAAGACTCTCTCGAAACACGCAATTTTTGCCTGGGAGGCGTGTCGCTTTGATGCTTGCTGTATCTCTTTTTTGGATTGCTTAACAGCCTGCTGCATCTTTCATCATTGATGACTGCTGCATCTTTCATCAGTCTCTCATCAGAAGCAAGATCGTCTACACCATTGAAACCTGTTTCTGTAGCTGTGGACTTTTATACTAGACATATAATTTTCATTAGGCTTTTGTAATATAATGAATAAGATACCCTAGAGTCTCTATTGTATTCAAGTATATCATTTATATCAATATATGAAGATATAGTAGCATAATAGTATTGTGTTTTGTTCTAACACGGTGTTTTTCTACATTTGCTCCCACCGGAGTGCTGGCAACCATAGATATTAACATTTACTTTGTTGTATAAAATAGGCTTCGCCCAAGCATAACTAGTAAGGCAGAAGGCCGTGGCCTATTTTCACATTTGGTTCTTATGAGTGAACACACAATTGGGCTAGTAAGTATTGTTATTGTGTGGTCTTTGGGGACATGGCATCTGTTATGAGTCAAGAGGTGAGGCCAGTAGGTTTTTCCCACACCCGTGCTGAGAAAATAGTGCTGGGGGAAACACCAAGTTTGTGTGCAAGAAAAAAAGTGTAATTTCCCTTTTGACGCCCTAGAAGGGAGGGGCCCCAAGTTCTCAGGCCTACAGCTGATGAAGCAGAAATAGGAAAGCCCAAGATTGAACTTCCACTAGGAAAGTTCCTTTTTTAGCATTTAGAAAGGGAGGGGGAGGTTTGTTTCCACTTTTCTTCTCTTTCACACCCCTGCTTCTATTGAGGTTAACTTGTGTGATTAGTCCAGTTCCCACTAGTTAGCAGAGTGCTTAAATAAAGCTACAAAAGCAGCAGTGTTACTTTACCAGGTTACTCAGCTTACAAAGCTACACAGAGCTACATTGAAAGTTTAACAGAGAAATACCTCTCTTTATCTGAGAAATACACTTTTTGGGTAGGAAAGAGTAGGTACAGGATAGTGTACTAACTTACTAGCTAAGGATGGAAGCAGATGGGGAGAGGGCCATCTGCCTCATGATGCCAAGAGAGGACAGCATGTCATCGCTCTTAGTCTGTGCAGGGAGAGAATTTGTCATCATCTGAGAGAGTGAACCAAAGGAAGGAAATTGTCCCTGAGAACACAATCTACTTATCAAAGGGGACAGCGGCAGAAGAGTAAACACAGGAAGAAAGGTCAGTGTGCCTATCTAGTCTCTCTTGCCACAAAGTCTGAAGGCTGAGGCAGAGACATCGCACCTGGAACTTCCAACAGCTTCCAGGGGTGGACTGGCCCTCTACAGATCTGGGAAAGTTCATGATGGGCTGCTGCCCTTTCAGGGTCAATGGCAACCGGGAGCCTACTCC
Organism: Gekko japonicus; assembly: GCF_001447785.1. Taxonomy (NCBI): domain Eukaryota; kingdom Metazoa; phylum Chordata; class Lepidosauria; order Squamata; family Gekkonidae; genus Gekko; species Gekko japonicus. The sequence continues at coordinate 64,448 of NW_015167081.1, forward strand.
TTTTATCAGTACTGCCACAGCCCAGATCCAAAGGCCAATGGACCCAGCGGTGCTGTCAGCACCACCAGGGCTACTTGGCTCCATCTGTTCTAAAACTGCTTTAAAGTCCCAATCCACCCCTGTCAGAGACTGACTTGCTTTTGCTTTACAGATGCCAGCCTCCAGGTGGGACCTGGGGATCCCCTGGAATTACAGCTCATCTCCAGAGATCAGCTCCCCCTGAAGAAAAGGGATGCTTTGGAGGGTGGGCTCTGTGGCATTGTACCCCACTGAGGCCATTGTCCTCAGGCTCCACCCCCAAATCTCCAGGAGTTTCCCCACCTGGACGTGGCAACACTATGCCCCCCCCCCACCAGTGGCCAGGGAGGACCTGGTAGCAACCCTACTTTTGCTAGAGAGTCCTGGTTTATGTCCACTCAGTATGTTGTGGGCCCAGCTACACAGATGAAAATGAAAGAACATGGGAAACTGCAGAGAGACCCATCTGTTTTAGTAGGCTTGCCAGCCTCCAGGTGGGGCCTGGAGATCTCTCAGAACTACTATAGGTCTCCAGACTACAGAGATCAGTTCCCCTGAAGAAAATGGCAGTTTTGGAGGGTGGACTCTGTGGCATCATCATTCCCTGTTGAAGCCCCCCCCAGCCTCTATCCCCAAATCTCCAGGAATTTCCCAACTTGGAGTTGGCAACCCTATGTAGATATCCTCTTCTGAGTAAGTGTTCTGAAGACTAAGGCCTGGCCCATAAAGGCACTGATGGGCTCTGGATTGCATGGAACCCCCTAGCTGGAAGAACTGGCCTCTCCATGTTGGAGGCTGCTAGTGCTCGTTAGCAGTTTGTGCTGTTGCAGCTGGGCTGTGAAAATGCCCTGGCCTGCACCAATGGGCTTGTTTACGCAGTCTTCCTCCCCGCACAATGTGTGCCAAGCTGGGAACCTTCTGGGTGCTCTGGATGCTGCTGTGGTTGATCAGTCATGTTGGGTAGAAGGTTTCCTTCCTATCTTGTGGCAGCACCTTATACTTAGATCAGTTGCAGACAGAAGCAGCCCACAGCCCCAAACCGCACCAAGACATGACTGGAACTAAGGGAAACGTTTTCATTCCCCCCCCCCCGAAAATTATGGGGTGGCTGCAGAAATGGAAATATAGACTCCAGTACTGTGAGACTGGGATGACATGCATCCTGCACTGAATACTACTTGTTGTTGTTGTTCAGTCGCACAATCGAGTCCGACTCTTCATGACCCCATGGACAAGATCTCGCCAGGCCCTCCTGTTTTCCGCCGTCCTCTCAAGTTTGATCAATTTCATGTACTACTGTCTATCCTATCCCTTCCTCTAAGGAGCGTGGCATGCATGGTTCTGATTTTATCTTCACAACAACCCTGTGAGGTAGGCTTGGCTGAGAAAGTGTGACTGCCCTAAGATCCCCTGTTGAATTTCATGCCAGAGTGGGGCTTTGAACCCCTGACTGCTAGATTCTTGCTCAACACATTGGTTCTCAGGATACAACCCCCAGGTTCTGCCACTGGATTTTAAATGTACAAAGCAAGAGTGTATTCAGGATATCTTTGAAAATCAGGCATAATTAATCTGTGTTCGTTGATCCTGAATATGTGCACTTGCTTAGAGGCATAAGAAGATCCTTGCAGGGTCAGTTTACCTTCTGTCTTTTGCTGTAGTCACAAAGCAGACGGAGACTCAAATTTTTGTTTTGGCTGCTATCAGAGTACAGTTGTACTCTGCAGTCTCCTGCCCCTTCCTTCTCCAAAACAGAAAATGCATTCAGCCTGGGAATGAGCAATACAAGCTACATGTGTGTCAGAGCATTGGCATCCATGGGTATGGGGGGGGGAATATACAAATGGTAACCACAAGATGGCACCAAAAGCCATTCCAGAGCAACAAGACAAAGCAAAATCCAACCCAGCCTGGGGGGGAAACAAAGATTCTGCATTGGCTTTTCCCTTTGTTGTTTTACCAAACCCACCTTGGAACAGAAATTCCCCTCTGCATTGCATGCCGCTTTCACTTTCTCTGATCATCGGGTTTTATGGTGCATAGATTAATGGAGTAGTCAGTACAGTGTTGCACCAGGGTATTTAAATGTGGTTTGAGCGGCATCTTTTCCTCAGGAGTAAATGTGGAGCGAATGCCAGATGCAGAATCACCAAAAGGCCATAGAGGCATGCTTGTTTCCTGTGGATGTCATAAGAACATAAGAAGAGCCCTGCTGGATCAGACCAATAGTCCATGTTGTTCAGCATCCTGTCTCACACAGTGGCCAACAAGTTCCTCTGGAGGGCCAACAACAGGGCATAGAGGCTTCTTATGTTGCTTCCTGGCTCTGGGATTCAGAGGCTTAGTGCAATGTCCCTTTTGAGATATGGTAACCAGAAATTTGTCTTTGAACATTTCAGAATGACAGGTCTGAGAAAATCACTGGGGTTTCATGCAAAGCGATGGGCATTTCTGAAGGTGGTTAATGCATCACCAAAGTTCCATTCAAGTCATTCTGGCAAAATGAATCAGAATGTAGCCAGAGCTGGTTTACCCACCTTGAAACAGCCACTGCTTAAGGAACGGGTAGGCTCCTTGAAGGGCCGGCCTCGTACCCAGAATGGAAGTCAATGTGGCTGTTTTGGTGGATGGACATTGCAAACGTGGCTCTCCACAAGCTGCAGAGTGAGTACTGTTGTGCTAAACACTCTGTGGATTAAGACTCCAGCTAAATTAGGACTCTTGCTCCTTCTACACATCTTTCAAAATTAGGTTTGCCAACCTCCAGGTAGCACCTGGAGATCTCCCACTATTACAGTTGATCTCCAGGCAACCAAGATCAGTTCCCCTGGAGAAAATGGCTGCTTTGGAGGGTGGCTCCACCCCCAAAATCCAACCCAGAATTGGCAACCATGTTCAAAATCCTTCCTGGCTCCGAACCCCAGAGCTGCTTCCTCATCGTAAAACCAGGAAGCAGTGACCATATTCCCTCCTCACGGGACAGGCAAAGTTAGTGCTGGCAGCCTGGATGACATCAGCAACAAAATATGGCTTGTGTTACTCCTTCCACAGGAACTGCGAGTCACCGAGGTGGTGGAAGTCCTGCCTGCTGATCTAGTGGCTTCATCCAACCCTAGACTGAAAGCACCCTGCTGTATTATTGGCCCAGGGTGAGATCATATATTACTTCATGAGAGACAGATTCCCAACCCTCCCTTTGCTGAATAATAGGACTGGGGAAGGAGTTGAAGAGATGGGGGAATAGAACTGATGTGGATTCCTCCTGCTCCAGCCTTTGCTAAACTGTCCCCCTCCCCTCTCCGGTATTAGAGATGCCAGTCTGCAGGTGGGAGCTGGGGATTCCTCGGAATTACAGCTCATCTCCAGACTACAGAGATCGGTTCCCCTAGAGGAAATTGATGCTTTGGAGGGTGGGCTCTCTGGCATTGTACCCCGTGGAGGTTCCTGCTCTCCCCAAGCTCCATCCCTAAATCCCCAGGTGTTTTCTCAACCTGGATCTGGCAACTCTAAGTCTCCCCATCCCCCAACAGTGGCCAGGGAGGACCTAGCAAACCTACCCCAGCTAGATTTATTTCTAATCTTAGAGCCCCATGGGGAACAAAACGGAGGCAGCAAGGGTTGGCAAGGAACTGAAAATATTCCTATGTGCAGGGTCGTTTCCTGCAGGAGCGCACAGGAGCGGAGCTCCGGCACTAAAGAGCCCAGGGGGCGGGCACATGCAACAAGACCCACCCCCTGCTCCCAGCAGCCCTCAGTCAGAGCAAGAAGCAGCCAGGTAAGTTACAGAGCTCCCCTCGCCCCGGTCCAAAACAGTCCAATGGCACCTTTAAGACCAAGTTTTATTCAGGTACAAGCTCTCCCTCCTGTACTAGGACAGATCTGCACATTCCCCCCCCAATAGCTAGCAATCCAAAACAGTCCAGTGGAGCCTGAGCAGTGGGTGTTGCCTTCTGACACACTTCCGGTGATGTCAGGGGGTGTGGCATATGCAAATGAGTTATGCTAATGAGCTATGCTAATGAGCTCCTGCACCTCTTTTTCTACGAAATGACCCATCTATGTGAGAACCAGTTATGTTGGAGAGACTTGCCGAATTGTAGAAACTCAGTAAGGATCCTCGCCCTTCTACTATGTCAGCAAACAACAGACAGGCAAATGAGAAGGTTTTATGTTAAGGTATTTTATTAATTTTGGGAAGGGGTCCTATTTAGTTTAATTCTTTAAATGTTTTTTGTATCCCGTTAGACTGATTTCATTTGTATTACTTAACCCAACCACCTAAGGGGTGATCCCTGCTCGATGCTCAGAGGAAGGCGAAAAACCTCCAGGAGTGTTGGCCAATCTGCCCTGGAGGAAAATTCCTTCCCGACCCCAGAAAATGGCAATCAGTGCTACCCTGAGCATGTGAGCAAAGACCAGAAACTGCCATGCCGTTGCCTGTGGCTTGTTCTAACTAAGCTTCCTCTTCCATACATACCGGTTTCTAAGAACCCAGCCTTGAAGATTCCATGGCTATCTTTCCTGTGGTCCCCACAGACGTTGGCCCACGCCTACAGACTGGGCAACCAACAGACAGGTCCTTTTTGAATTTGTCCAGTAGCTCTACCTTCTCCAGGTATGGTTAGATGCCTTCCTAAGATTCCTGTGGTGTCTAGCAGATGCCTTCTTCTTGGTCAGAGTCACAAATTCAGTTTTGATGGGAAAGAACCACCTGTTCTCTTTGGTCTGTGGTCCCACAGCTGACAAACAAAGCCACATCACGCTTCATCTTCACCGGGCCATCTTCCAAAAAGTCTGTTTCTGGTTGTACTCCATAAAGCTGTAGTATTTTGGAGCTGAAATTAATGGGGTGTGTGTGTGTTTGGGTTTCAGGCAAATTCTCCCAATTCACATCTGCTTGCAAAAACGTCTTATGGCTCCACTGGGTGTTAGATTGATACTTACTATGATTGACATTGAATCCATCGATGAGAGCTTAAAGAGATTTTTGGTTTGTTTGTTTTAGCATACCTTTACAAATGAAAGTTTATTTAGCTTTGATCTTTAAAAAAAATCAAATTAAAATTTGGAGGCGTTTCCTTCATTTTTTACTTTGTGCTGAATTTTATTCCAGCATGGTTTTTATGTATTTAATTTACAAAATCTATATCCCACCTTTCTGCCCACTTCAGGGCCACCACGGTGGCTTGCATTGTGTATTCTGAGTGCATCTCCCAACAGCTGCCTTTCGGGGGACTGGCTGCAAGAGTTCACCCAGTGTCCAGTCCCTATGGCACACACTGGACTAAATACTTCTGCCAGCTCTGGACCTCTGCTGGTTTGCATGGGCTACACTATCCACATTACTGGATTGTTTTGGTGGTGCTGGAGTGTGCTAGGAAAAAAGATACTCACCTGTTCTGAGAATACTTATTCTTCATCGCACTGCCTAGTCAGGAACTGGGCAGATGCCATCTGCATTTTTGTTGTTGTTTGCTTATTGTTCTGTAGACGGGTGACAAGGCTGTAAGTGGGAGGTGGCCTTCCTGCGTCTTCTCTTGATAGCAGGAGCTTGGTCAGATCTTTTGATTGCCCTGTGATGGCAGACCTTCCTTTCTCCCGGGAAGCCCTGTCCTTCTTCCAGGAAGGGGCTCATCTCCTGCTTGTGGCACCACCACAGGTGGCTGCAACCTGTTGTATGAGTCATCCAGACAACATAATAAAAAAGATAGTTTTGCAATTTCAAACAAAAAATACCGAGTGAGAAAGCTGAGGTGCTCACATGCCTATCTGCAAGGGCTCCATTGCAAGATGGGGTCAAGGAACCTGTGTGCAGCTTCATACTTACCGTGGTGCTTCTGATGTCTTTTATCTGCTTATCTGTCACATTACAGAGTCTTCACAGTGAGAGGGGAAAAAGATACTTACCAGTTCTGAGAATACTTACCATGTTACCGATTCTCCATTGCCCTGCCCAGTCAGCAACAGGGGAGGTGCCATCTGCAAATGCCAATGAGCTGGCATTTTTTGTTGGTGTTTGTTTGTTGTTCTGTAGATGGGCCACAAGGCTGTAAGTGGAAGGTGTCGTTCCTGCCTCTTCTCTTGATAGCAGGAGCCTGGTCAGATCTTTTGATTGTTCTGTGATGGTAGAACGTCCGCTTTTCTCCCGGGAAGCCCTGTCGTCCTTCCACAAAGGGCCTAATCTTCTGCTTGTGGCACCCACCGGCACGGGTGGCCATAAGCTGTTCAATGAGTCGTCCAGACAACATAATAGAAAATGGGTTCTCACATGCCTGTTTGCAAGTGCTCCATTGCAAAATGGGACCAAGAAACCTGTGTGCAGCTGCATACTTACTGTGGGGCTTCTCATGTCCTTGCTCTGCTCATCTGGCACATTACAGAGTTTTCAAAGTGAAGGGGGGGAAAATAGCCAGTTGGTGATTTCTCAGTCAAGCCACTTGGAGAGAATGTACATAAAACTGGAGCAGCAATCCTGTCTTTCTCCTTGGAAGAAGTCTATCAGAACTATCTTCACAGTTACCATTTTGTGAGCAGAATCAGGGGTTACAGACCTTAGACCAGACATAGAACATCATATCCTACCAGGTTCTGCTGAATTCTGCATTGGAGGAGAGAGGCGTTTCTGGCTGTTCTTTCATCTTTGAAGATCTAATTATCTTCTGCACAATGGCCTAGAAAATTCACCTTTCAGCCTGTGAAACGACGTTAGATCCTCCACAGTAAAGTTGGGTCAGTCTTACTTGAGAAGAAGACATCCAAAGGCTGTACCACCTTGTCCATGGTGTTCAGTGACATGGACACCATGGTGACAGAAGCTGAGGGCTTCTTCCTACCTGGGGCCCAATCGTTTCCTCCCTCATCTCTGTGGTCAGGAAGCAATGGTTGACTGCAACAGAGTCCAATCTGGGAGGAAGACGGTGGCTGCCCACAGCTGTTGGTCATTTGGCAGATGCTTGGAGGTCCAGCTGATCTTTTTCTTATAATTTTTAAATATATATATAATTATAAAAACATCTAATAGAACATCGAAAGATAATCAAATAAAACATATGAAAAGATCTATAATTATGTCAAAGGAACAGAGAAAAAATAAAGAAAAAGATATTTTAAACATGTTCTGATTATCCATGAACAATCTTGGCAGTAGGCTGCTTCTGGATGGTGGTGGAAAGTGCTGTGAAGTCACAACCGCCTTACCGTGATCCTTCTAGGTGGTTTGCCATTGCCTGCCTCTGCATCGTGACCCCTGGGTTCCCTTGGTGGTCTCCTGTCCAAACACGAACCAGGACTGATCCTCCTTAGCTTCCGAGATCTAATGAGATCACTAGCCTTGGCCACCCAAGGCAGGGCTAAGCCAATCTTTTTCTTGATGGTGTTCTGACCGGGAGGGTAAGGGAGCCAACCCCCCTGACATCCTCAGTATTGTGAAGGTGGCCTTTGTCCCTCTCTCACTTCTTCAGCCACAGAGCAGCAATTTACCATGCAAATCAAAACAGAAATAGCATCATTTCTTCAGGGGCAGGCCTAGCGAGATGAGCTGCGGTCTCCCTTTGAAATGTGCAAATATTCTATTTCCTGCCAAAGCTTACCTGGCCACGGTCCCACTGCAGTGTATTTGTGACTTGTACTTTAGACGTGCTGTTGAGCTGGCCACCTGATTTCCCTCATTTCCCCGGCACAGCTCAGTACTCTCTACCACAATAAAGCTGTTTTATACAAATTTACCCTCCATTGAGAGAACCTCACAAGGAAAGGAACGGTTTCTAGAAATTCCACAAAGTCTGCTTCCTCTCAGAGCCAGCAGTGGGGTGGTGTTTCAACAGTCCCCGCCTACTACAAAATACAAGGCGATCCTTGATTCCTGTTTGGTTCTGGGTGCAATTCACGGTGTTGGTTATTATCTGGAAAACTTGAAGTTGGCCAGCCTTCAAAAATCTGCTCCCATATGTGCCTGATGGTCAGTTACGATCTTCTGAAGAGGTTCTTTTGTGTCCCTACTTTCAGAAGCGTTGACTATTGGGGGAAGGGCCTTCTGGAGTGGGCATGCCTTGCCTTTGAGGCTACCTCTCTGTAGCTGTTTCCTGGAAATGAACCTACCTTGCCAGAGGTAACACGGGTGCATCCCTGCACAGAGGTGGTATAGCACAGAAGTTGGGGGAAGCCACCTGGGCAAGACTGGATTTAGGAATACCTGCAGTTCTTTCTGCAATTGTGGATTTAGAAATACTCACTTTAGGAATACTCACCATGGTGCCCGTTATACTGCTGAATCCAATTGTACCCAATTCTCTGAATTCACTTGTTCTAAGGGGCTTCCTCACAGCATAGCTGGATTCATCACATCTTCTGGTGTCAGACTCAGCTCCCATGAGCTGTTAAAGTGATCAAAACCTGAGAACTGGTCTCTGTTTGCTCAGGCTGAGAAGCATGGCAGGCCCAGAAGCCTTTCCAGGGGTTCTTTGTGCCCCCGGTCTGGTCTATCAGCACAAGAAAACTTCCTCGCTGCTCTCCCTACAGTTGCCTCTTTGCCAGACGTTCCACTGGCTTGTGGCCTACCGGTTCAGTTTCTTCGTAACATTCTCCAGTTGCTGATTGAAGGCCTGCTCTTAGCTTGAGTACCAATGGCTGAATGCAGGATGTGACCTGAGCGCTTTCTAGTTGTGAGCAAACGCATGACCACTGAAGAGACTTAAATCATCTTTATTTCACTCCACGTGCATTCAAAGCATCATTACTCACGATCTAAGCTGATGACTGGGTGGAAAAGTTACATCTTTGTGATTCAGATCAATTCTATGGCTGTCGTGAGAAAGAGATGGGTTTCCCCCTCTCCTTGTCGTAAGGATAGACAAAGAAAAGGAAAAGAACTATAAATTCCTATCTTCGTGCCTCTGAGTTCAGGAAATTACTCTTGATGAGCCAGTCACAGGGATGCTTTGGGACACCTAGCTCAGGACTACAATTCCCGGGGGCAACTGCACTTACAGATACACAGCAGTTTTACTAAACTACTGTTACCTACAGTTAATGCTGACTGGGGGCAGCACACTCCCCGCCTGGAATCCTACAAGTTCCACTACCCACATGCATTGCTAATGAAGCCCTATGCATAACTGGGATGCTACACTGCTATGTTCTAGACAGAAAATTAAGGTGAAAGTTTTGCTTGGCCCCTGGTCTTGTGGGCCATCACATGTGACAACACAGACTTCAATCTTGCGGACCAGTCCATCCTCTCCAGGCAAGGTCCAATCTATGAGTCCTTTGGGCCATGAGTTTCAGGGGGCATCTTTCTCTCTCAGCAGCATGACATCTCCTTCCCGCAGGTTAGGTTTGACCTTTTCCCACTTGTGTCGGCTCTGTAAAGTTGGAAGATACTCTTGTTTCCAACACTTCCAGAAGGTGTTCGTGAGGAGTTGAACTTGCCTCCATTGCTGTTTGAACATGTCTTTGGCCACAAAGGTCCCTTGAGGTGCTGGACATTCGCCTGTCTTTTGTGTCAGCAAGGTTGCCGGTATCAGGATGGTTGGGTTCTCAGGATCTGAAGACACTGGAACCAGAGGTCTGGCGTTGATAATGGCAGAGACTTCCGCTAGGAGAGTAGACAACATCTCATGTGTGAGGGAAGATGTTCCTGCCAGCATGGAATCTAGAATCCTGTGTGCGATGCCTATCATGCGCTCCCACGGTCCTCCCATGTGTGAGGTGTAGGGAGGATTGAATATCCATGTACAGTTCTGGGCACTCAGATAGTTGCTGAGTGCAGGATCAAGTTCAGTGCTTCTGTTTATTCCCAGCTCCCTGCATGCTCCTATGAAGTTTGTGCCACAGTCTGACCTGAGTAGCTTGACAGGACCACGTATGGCAAGGAATCTCCTAAGGGCGTTTATGAAGCTGGAGGTACCCATTGACTTGATTACCTCAATGTGGACAGCTCGGATACTCAGGCATGTGAAGAGCATGGCCCAACGCTTGCTGTTGGCCTGCCCTCCTCTAGTTTTGCCTGTCACCACGCTTCAGGGTCCAAATATGTCGAGGCCTATGTTGGTAAAGGGGGGCTCTGTACTGAGATGGTCTGGTGGTAGATTGGCCATCTTCTGTTGCTGATAGAGCCCCTTGAGCTTACAACATTGTATACATCTCTGAATTACTGCAGCAATGCATCGCTTCGATTTGACGATCCACAGGCCTGCTGCCCTGATGGCTCCTTCTGTGCCCGTCCTTGGTGATGGACCCTTTCGTGATAGTGTTGCACCAACAGGAGGGTGGTGTGCTGCCGAGCTGGGAGGATGATTGGATTCATCACTGCTGGTACCATATCAGCCATAGTCAAGCGTCCCCCTACTCGGAGTAGCCCATCGTCATCGAGGAAGGGGCTCAACCTGAAGAGGGGGCTGGTCTTTGGTATTGTTCTTTCCTTTTTGAGACACTCGAGCTCCTGTGAATAAGACTCACATTGCACACTGCGGAGGATTAGCTTCTCTGCCCAACATTGCTCACCTAGCCGGGTCAGCTCAGTTTTCTGGCGATACACATAGTGGACGATATGTGCTACTCCTAGGACAAGTGGTGTCCAATAGAAGCGTTCGAAGTGTCGTACCTCTATCAGATGGCGTCTTGTCTCAACTTTCATCACCATGCAAACGATTTGAGGCTGTACCTCAGCGTCCTCATCTGGGTATAGGACCTCGTGGTGCTCCTCCTCATGTTGCGAAGGTCTGGCTGGCTGGAGAAGGAGTTCAGGGCCTTTTAGCCAGGTTGAGTCAGCTAGCTGAGATGCCAGAATAGAACGCATTGTGTGGTCTGCAGGATTTTGATCTGTGGGAACATATCTCCACTGCTCAGGATGCAAAGACTGTCTGATGCATTCCACTCTGTTGCTCACATACACGTGGAACTGCTGGCTCTGATTGTGTATGTAACTTAGCACCACTTTGCTGTCTGTGTAGATGGTTGTGGCTTTGAACCGGACATCCATTTCTCTCTGTATCCTGCCAGGTCCATGGCTAACACAGCACTGCACAGTTCCAGTCTTGGAATAGTGTGTCCTTGTTGTGGTGCTAGCTTAGCCTTTCCCATGATGAAGCCCACGTGGACACGACTCTCCCCGCTGGTGACACTGAGGTATGCTACTGCTGCTATTGCGTTGGTCAGAGAAGACATGCAGTTCTCTGTGGGAGGAGGCAGCCGGCGAGATTGGAACATAGGTATGGGATAGGTGTATGCCTTGTAGACTTCCATGGGAGTCTCTCCATGCTTCCCAGTCTTGTCTCTGGTCAAGGGGAAGAGGTTTGTCCCAATCTTTGGTTCCCTGGGAGAGTGTGCATAATAGGTGCTTCACTAGGAATTGTCACTGGAGCTGCAAAGGATCGAACAGGCTGTTCACCATTGACAAAACACCTCATCTGGTAAACTGCTTTTCTGAAGATGGCACTCAAAAGGTGAAGGTGTCCCTCTTTAGATCCCAATTTAGACTAAGGCTGCATTAGATGGGGGGGGGGCAGGAGCATCGTCAATCAGGTCTAAGTCCCTCAGACCTTTGGCATGATCTTCTGGGTCAAATGCTGCCAACACTTGCGTATGCGTACTGTTGGATGCGATTTTATGCAGCTTAAGGTTTGCTGCAGACAGCAACTTCTGCGTCCTTTTTAACAAGTCTGTGGCTTCCTCCGGAGTGGGTACACACTTCAGCCCATCATTGACATAGAAGTCTTATTCCACAAATCGCCTAGCATCCAGGCCATACTTCTCCTATACGTGCAGTTTGGTGTAGCCCATAGTTGGTGATTGCGAGGGATGGACCATTTCCAAAGACATGCACCCCCATGTGATATTCAGTGACTTGCTGACAATGTTGTTCATCACTGAACCACAAGAATCGCAAGTAGTTGCAGTGGTCTTCTCTGATGAGGAAGGAGTAAAACATCTGCTGGATGTCTGCCTGACAGCTATGGCTTCTTTCCTGAAACGGATAAGCACGCCATGTAGGCTGTTAGTCAAGTGTGGCTCTGTGAGGACGGCCCTGTTCAGTGAAAGGCCTTGGAACTGTGTGCTGGCGTTGAAGACCATTCGGATCTGACCTGGCTTCTGTGGATGGCATACTCCAAAGAAGGGGAGATACCAACATTCCTCACTTTCTATCAGAGGAGGCACGAGTTCTGCATGTTTGTTCTGAAGCATTTTGTCCATGAATTCCACAAAATGTACCTTCATCTCAGGCTTCCTTTCTAGAGTCCTGCGCAAGGTGCTAAGTCGAGACAGGGCCTGTTTGTGGTTGTTGGGTAAATGCTGCCTAGGCACAGAAAGGGAGTGGAGCCACCCAACTTCCAGATTCTTCTTGCCTGAATCCCTTGTCCATCAGCTGCAGGAACTGTTTGTCCTCTATAGACTGAGCAGGTTCATTGTCATCCTTTGTCATCTGGAACACTGTAGCTCCCAGGATAGAATCCCTTTCAATCAGAGTGAAGTGTTCTGGACATGGTTGCAGGTGGGAGGGTCGCCATTGTCTAGGACACTTGTGGTGAAATCTGCAGGAGATCTACACACATGTTCCCTATGACCCATCCCAGCTCTAGCCTCTGGGCATGCAGTGCGCCAGGAGTTCCTCTGAGCAGATTGTGACCGGCTAGTAGGTCGGGAATGTCTGTTCCCAACAGGAGCAGGATTTCTGCGTCGGGATCCAGGGCAGGAAGTTGACTTGCAATAGATGCTAAATGAGGATGGTGGAGTGTGACATCTAGCATGGGAATCTGGTAGAGCATTGCATTCCGACAATGATGGCAGGGAGAACTGGGCTTTGCTGTTGAGTGATTCAATCTGGAACCTGACGGCTATCCTCCCCCGCCGTGCGCTGGACACCAGCACATGTCTTCACAGTATATTGAACTTCCTTACCCTGCAGATTGATGAGCTTGAAGAATGCTGGACTGGCTAGGGACTGATTGCTTTGTCCATCTAAGATGACATACATCTTTGCGGCCTTCTCTGGATGACCTGTAGGGAAAACTTTGGTAAGACATATCTGATGGCAGGACCTTTGACCCTTCTTGGTGCCACAAACCTGAGTGCAGTGGGCACCAGCAGGCTGAGTGTGAGTACTTGATGCTTCTGTGGAGGTTGTTGTGGTAGAGGAGCTAGGCGTGGGTTGCTGTGGCAGATCGGAGTCTGGATGCAGGGCACCAGGGTGCTTGTTGCTGTTACACACATGACACTTGATAACAACTTTACAGTCCTTAGCTATGTGGTTCTTGGACTCGCAGCACTTGAAGCATAACTGGTACTCCTTGATCAAAGCCTTCCGCTCCTCCATTGGTTTTGTTCTGAACTCTCTGCATTTGTTCAGTGGGTGTGGCTCCTTGTGAAACAGACAAAATGGCTCTGTTGTCCCTGTTGACTTTATTGGCTTCCACTCCAATGGCCTCTCCCTTTTAGGTTTTGCCAAGATAGCGATAATTCTGTCTTCCTCACAGCCACTGCTGTTTTAACTTTGGTGTCTCATAGAGGTGTTTTCTCAACACGCGAGTGTAAGTGGATTGTAGACCATCCACGTCGGGGATCATTATGAACCTTTGCTGACTCGGTGACAAAACGTACAAGGTATGAGAAGGGAGGATGCCTGCCTTGGCAGGCAGCCTTGTAACTGGTCACTGCTTTGCCTCATTCTTCCTGCAGCACAAGGGGTAACCTCCTTGATCTCCAGATGTGCCGTACATTGTACATTGGTCGAGACTTGCAAGCCCTAGTAATGCTGGGTTATCATTGGCTGCCTGTAAGTTTGCAAGGAGATTGGCCAAGGTCCATAGCTTCTCAGGGTTCTTGGCTGTTATTATTTCCCATGACTGCAGTTTTGACTGCCGTTGATGATTCGTAGCGATCATCAAGTCTTATCCAAACCCGTTTCAAGGCTGTGTCTGCATCTGCCACATTCGCTGAGTGGAGGTATCTTGCTTGTTCTGTGGGCTCTGGACCCAACCACTCTGCCAAGAGCATGAGTTGTTCATCTGCACGTAGGTTCATGCCCCCAATCGCTCCCAAGAAGGTTGTCTTCCAAAGGAAGTAGTTCTCTGGACTTCTGGATGCCTCTTTCAGTCAGGTTCCATCTGATGTTCTGAGGTGCTGTGCAGCTGCCAAAGTAACAGGGGTAGGGAAACCCTTGATCCAGGGGCATCGGTGCAGGACCCACATATGCCTTTGCGGGAGCTGCAGTCGGCACTTAAGTAACTTGTGAAGTGACTTTATCATCGCCTCCATCATCTTTTTCTGCCTGCAACTTGCCAGCTTCTCCCCCAGTATCCCTCTTGTAGAATCTTGACACAAGCAGCCATTTCCTTGGCCTTAAGTAACTTGTGAAGTGACTTTATCATCGCCCCCATCATCTTTTTCTGCCTGCAACTTGCCAGCTTCTCTCCTCAGGTTCTCTTCCTTCTTGGGAAACTCTGATCTCTTGGCTGCCATCATGGCATCAATCTTTGCCTTAACTAACTTCATGGCGTCTGTCTTATGCCTACAAGATGAACGACTAGGGGCAATAGAGTGGCAAGACATAGGAGAGGCTTCTGTATGCCAAGACTTGCAGTAGGCCACGGAATGGCAGGAGGCCCTGGAATTACAGGATCTATTGGCGCCCACAGTGCATTGAAACTTGTAAGAAATCTCAGAACCACAGGACCTGTGGGAGACCTCTGAATGGCAGGACTTGTTAGAGGCCATAGTGCGTTGGGACTTGTAGGAGACCTCTGAACAGCAGGACCTGTGGGAGACCTCTGAATAGCAGGACTTTCTGGAGACCTTGTTGTGCGGAGACTTGGTATGCTTGGTTGAGGAAGTTAAGGGGGCTGAATTTTCAGGCATGCTTCTTGCTGAGACACCATTTGGATGAGGCAGATCTTGGTTGAGAGCAGCTTCAGTATCGTGCTCTTGGTTGGAGGCATCTTTGCCCTCGTGCCTGCTTTCAACCAAGTGGAGACGCCTGACTTCCTCTTCCTCGATGTGCTTCTCTGAGTCCTGCTCAGTGATGTCACAGGCATCTTCCCTTGCTTGGTTGTCCTCCTAGAGACACTGCTTTTCTTCCAGGACTTCAGCTGTGTTCAACTGATCCAGGATGTGTACAATACTGCTCCCATAATCTTTCCACTCTATGCAGTGAGCTGCAAGGGCTTTTCTTATCTTGCACATATGTGTCAGACTGGTCATATTGGCTGCTGCATCTGTGTCTTTCTGAATCTTATCCCAAGTCTTTCTAACTTCTTGTACAAGCTTGTCTTCTGGACAAGCAAATATTCACGCTTGTCAGGGGTCAGATTCGTACCTTGTCCCCTTTACATGTACGTATTCTCAGCTTTTGCACTTCCATTCATTTCAGCGTTGGGATCTGCCACGCTACCTGTGGCTTCTCCCATGATTTTAAGAAGAAAAATGTGTCCTTAAAATTTGTTCAGATTTGCAATGCTGGATCCCACCCATTAGGTGGCGGTGTTGCAGTGGCATGGTAGCTTTGGCACCACCTTGTTTGCTTGAATGTGTAAATGTGCTCCTAATTTTTACAATTTAATATTAAAGAACAGCACTGTTCTGGCCCACTGGGTAGCGCTATTGCATCAACACCATTGTGTTGACATCACTTTATTGTTTGAGAACATAGATTTGCGCCAAAATTGTTTTTCTTGCAATTCCTAATTCTGCCACCGGGGGCTGCTGTGATTTTTTGCTATCCTGGCTGCAGCCACTAGATGCCGATGCCTGAGCTCTCTTTGCTAGCTTGCCTGTGATGCTTGCTCAGCCATGCTCCCTTATTACTGCCGCTTAACTGAGTAGCTCCTGTTATGGTCAAGGCTGATTTCTAGTTCCTGCTTTTGCTGTGGGACTCTGCAGCGTATAGCTCTTTTCCCGTTAGGAGGATTTGATTTCAGTGTTTCAGGCAGCGTCTGTTAGTGTAGGGAAAACTTTGCAACTCAATAGGGATGGCAGAAAGAGAGAGAGAAGCAAGCTCTTTGCATGTAAATACTCTGGAATGCAACAATTCAAGAGGCCAAAGAAGCTGTGTGCAGTTTTGCTTTTCAGGGGAGGCTATGCAGTGTCTGGCACCTGGGCTAAGCTTTTCTGTTTACGCGATGGGAAGACACAGAGACACTTTGTTTGGCATGCAATAAAGTTTTCTAGGGTCGTAGAAACAAGCTCGCTTGGAAAGCTCAATTGCAAAAAAGATGGGTTGCTGGGAGGGCTGGAGAGACATGCATGCAACCAGCAGCTTGTAGTTAGTTTGCTGCCAAGAGCAACCAGAGGGTGAAGAAAAGTTGTCCTTTCAACATTTATCATGCACATTACAAGCAGCTTCTGTGCTTTTTTCCTTTAAGGCAGAGACTGGAGGGGAAAATGCATCATCTCTCTTTCTCACTGTTCCTGTCCAGTGCTAGCTCCAGCTGAGCTGAGCGCTTTCTAGGTGTGAGCAAACGCACTTCCACTGAAGAGACTTAAATCATCTTTATTTCACTCCACATGCATTCAAAAGATCATTACTCACGATCTAAACTGATGGCTGGGTGGAAAAGTTACATCTTTGTGATTCAGTTCAATTCTATAGCCGTGTCAAGAAAGAGATCAGTTTCCCCCTCTCCTTGCAGTAAGGATAGACAAAGAAAAGGAAAAGAATAGTAAATTCCTATCTTCGTGCCTCTGAGCTCAGGAAATTACTCTTGATGAGCCAGTTAGAGGGATGCTTTTGGGACACCTAGCTTAGGACTACAATTCCCAGGGGCAACTGCACTTAAAGAATCACAGCAGTTTTACTGAACCACTATTACCTACAGTTAATGCTGACTGGGGGCAGCACACTAGGCTTAGAGGAGGGTGCGCTAGAAATCAAAGCAAATTTTAAAAAATCAATATGATATGCATCTGGAGAGCTTCATATTATGCTGTATGGAGAAGGAAATGATCCGTTGAAGGACCTTATTGTAGATAGTAGCACCCTGAAGATCAGAAAAAATTAACTCCTTCCTTCCATCCATCCGTCCATAGTGATTAAGAGGTAGGGTTGCCAGGTCTTACCTGGCTGCTGGCGGGGGAAGGTCCCTCCATCGGTATCTGAGACATCTGTCTTTGGTGCATGCTGAAAGCATGCATGCTGCAATGACATCACCACACAGGTGACGTTGTGGTAGATGCTCTATCATGTATGGGGAAACTTTATGGTTAACCATAGAATTTTTTCTCAAACGATAGAGCATCCCCCCACAACGTGTCCTATTCGATGACGTCACCTCCAGGTGATGTCATTGTGCCAGGCAGGTTGGAGTGAACAAGGCATTTTGGGGGCGGGGTTTTCCCTGCTGGTCGGATTGGGCCCCCCAAAAGTGGGCAAATCCCGCCCCTGTTGGGGGAATGGGAACCCTATTAAGAGCAGTGGATGCTAAACTGGAGAACCAGGTTTGATTCCCCACTCCTCCACGTGAAGTCTCCTGGGTGATCTTTGGCCAGTCACAGTCCTTTCAGACCTCTCTCAGCCCCACCTCTTTAATAAGGTGACTGTTGAGGGGGGAGGAAAGGCAAGGCAATTGTAAGCCACCCTGAGGCTTCTTAAAGTAGAGATAAAATCCAACTCTTCTTCTTCTTTCCTGCTAAACTGCTAAAATCTTGATATATGACTTTGTTTCCTGTTTTGTAGGTGGGTTTTCTATATTTGTTTCCTTCTTCTTGAAGTACAAGAGCAGATAGTTATCCTCATCGTCATTCTTCTTAACCTTTTACTCCTTTCTTCAACTTACCTGAGCTTTCCCCTAAAGGTAACAATAATGCCATTCTCTGGTAGTGGGTAAATCTCCAAGAGAGTGATTTCCACAAGACAAATCCCAAGCAATGCCCCAAATGGTAGAAATAGGTCCCCCCTGTGAAGGAAAGTAGCCTCCATGGGGTAATTTCTTCAACAGTAGCGGTAAACTGGGAAGACTTCATGACGTTTGATATTAATCATCAGTTTGGTTTCCCATACCTGACCATTTTGTCAAAGTTAGTGGGAGAATCTTTGCCTTAGCAACACCAAAACCAACAGGCCAACGGGTTTTCTTCTTTATCAATGTCTGCTACCACTATCTTCCTTTTCTTCTTTCACTTACCTTCCTTCTTAACTCACCTAAGACACAAGGTGGCTGATAAACAGAGAATACCTAACAACTTCAGTCACCAATAAAACAATAAAGTACAAACGGAACAATAAAAATAACAGCAACTGAGGCAGAGAGTTAAAAGAAGAAAAAGGCTCAAACACTTATAAAACCTTAAACCGCATATAAAAATCTTAGCTTCATGCAAACGCCCTTGTTAAAGAACTCTGCTTGACAAAGCTCCAAGAAGATCAGTACAGTGGGTAGCTTCCCAGATTCTCAGAAGGACCATTCCACAAAATCAGGATCTCATCCGAAAAGAACTGTGACAAGCCAGAGGAAAATCGAAATCTTGCACAGAAAGCGCAGACCGGATTTTCACATTTGCTTGTTCACTCTTCACCTTTCACTCATCCTTCACACTTTTTGTGCTACTTTCTTTCTCTGTAACTTCCTTTCCTCTTTATTTTCTGTTCCCTTTTCAATTTTCCTTTCTCAGTTTTCGATGTCCACCTCACTTTCACTGGCCCCTTCCCTCCCCTTTCCTCCCCTTCATTCTCAGTTCCATCGTGATATATTTTTAGAACAAGTTTTTCCTAGTTACCAAAATATCTTGGGCCAGTCCTTGTCCTTCTTAATTTCTCTTCTCATTGATGTGTAACTTCCACATTCCCACCTTTTCCTCCACTTTGAATCCTCATCTTCTTTCCATTCTGTTTTTGTTTTTTTCCTGACCTTTCCGGTACACTCTAGGTTTTGGCTATTCCTTTCAAAAGCTTTTGACTCACCTCTTCAGTCTTCAGCAAGCCAAGCAATTTGGACCAACATCTTTATTAGGAGCATCAAGAAAGCAATGGGGCGATTGGATAGGTGTGCCCTCCTACCCAGCTTGCTCTGTGCTTTAGCAAGGATTCTGGGGCACACCTATCAGATCTCCTGGTGCAGCAGAGAATGGCTTGGGACAGCCAGATTTATTCATCTTTGAAAGTTACCACGAACTGGCAGGAGTCACCTTCTCCTCCCTGCTTTTCCCTCCCCACAATCTTGTCCATTTGCTGTCAGGGGCTGCAATGCTGCCCTCTCCCTACTAGAGAACAATATGTACATCATAATAGAAAACAACGTATCATCAGCATCCTGATTAGATCACAATGCTATGTCCACAGGACCATCCTGCAGTGCTACTGGGTGTGGGATAGGCTTTATTTAGTATTTATTTATTGGATTTATATCCCGCCCTCCCTGCGAATGGGCTCAGGGCGGGTCACAGTTACAGTCCTGTAGAAGTACAGCCTGTGCTTCCCCTCATTATTGTAAAGTTCCCTCTTTTGAAATCAAATCTTACAGTTTTGGACTTTAGGGATAACTTTCCATTGACCTGAATGCTGAACTTAATAGCATTGTGTTCCCAACTGGTGTAACAACCTCTACATCTCTTGTCAAGTCTTTAGACCTGCTCAGAACCAACTCCAAGATCACTACCCCTCTGGTTGGCACTGTGACCAACAGTTCCAGTACAGTCATTTGTGGTGTCTAGGAATCTCATTTACATAGCATGATTTAAGCACATGTAAGCACATGTTTACCCAGTCAATGTGAGGGCAGAAAACATCTCCCAGTATAACAACATTATCTGCTTTAGTCATTTCCCTTATTTCTTTCTCCATCTAAAGATCAGCTTCAAGGGTTTGATCAGGTGAGCGATAGCACCCCCATCACTTTTAAGTAACCCTTAGGGCCCAGTATTTCCACCCATATCACTTCTGTTAGGGAGTTAATACCCCTTGTGTTTTCTAACTTATTTGATTCTATGTCCTCTTTGATATACAACAGAACACCACCACCACCCCATCCCTCCCTGTCCTGCCTATAGAGCTGATACCAAGGAATGATTGTATTCCATAGATTTCCCCCATGCCACCTTGTTTCTGAGCTATCTACTATATCTAAATTGTCATTGAACACTAAGCACTCCAGCGCCCCCATCTTGGCTCCGAGACTTTGGCATTGGCATATAGACACCTATAATGTGTTTCCCTCTCCAGTAACCCTCACCTCCCTCGGCCCTTTGGTCACCACACATGGCCTTCACTCGCCATCCTACCCTCCCTCCAAGTTCCATTACACTCCTATCAATATTACCCTGAGTGTTTACGCAATCATCCCTTTGGACTGACTTGTCCCGAACTAGAGGCTCCCCAGCTCCTGTCAGCTTCCCCCCTGGGATTTTTAAACCGCTCTGCCACCTTTTTGATATTAATCGCCAGCAGCCTGGTCCCCTTTTGGTTCAAGTGAAGCCTGTCTCTTTTGTACAGGTTCAGTTTGTCCCAGAAAGTTCCCCAGTGCCTAACAAATCTAAACCCTTCCTCCCGGCACCACTTTCTCATCCACGCATTGAGACCCCGATCTGGCCCTGCACGTGGAACTGGCAGCACTTCTGAGAATGCTACCTTTGAGGTCCTGGCCTTTAACTTTCTGCCTAGTAACCTACATTTTTTCATCCAGGACCACACAACTACATTTCCCAATGTCATTGGTTCCAACATGCACCATGACTGCTGACTCCTCCTCTGCACTGTCTATCAACCTATCTAGACAACACGCGATGTCTGCAACCTTTGCACCAGGCAGGCAAGTCACAATTCGGTAAAAACGCCTGTCACAGACCCCACTGTCTACATTCCTAATGATCAAATCCCCCACTAGCAGAAGCCTACCTCCCCCCAGGGATATGCTTATTGCCCAAGGAAGGGGTCCCTTCTAAGGGATCACATCCCCCCTCCTCAGACTGATGCCCTCCGAACCTCGAGACTCTCACTCTCCGCAACGGCAGAAGAGCTGTCAGCACAGGAGTGGGACAATTGTGGTAAGTCTCTGAGGGTCTCTTCCCCAAACCTCTCTCTTTGCCTCAGTTTCTCCAGGTTGGCACCCTTAGCCTCAAGGGAATTAGCCTGCTCCTTGAAAGCCAAGAGCTCCATGTAGCGAGCACACACCCACGATTTCCACCCAGTGGGTAGAAGCGTACATGTGGCACTCTCTGCAAAATAAAGGATAGCCCCTATTCCTGGCCAGCGCGAGCTGTGCTAAGCCAACACTCTCTAGGAGTGAGTCAACGCACGACTACCGAGAAGAGCTTAAATCATCTTTATTTAACTTCACACGCATTCAGAAGATCATTTACTCACAATTGAGCTGATATCAGGGTGGAAAGTTACATCTTGGGATCTAAGTCAGTTCTATCGCCGTGGTGAGAGAAGAGATGGGCTTCCCCTCTCCTAGCAGTAAGGGTTTATGGACAAAGAAACGGAAAAGAACAATAAACTCCTATCTTTGGGCCTCTGAGCTCAGGAAATTACTCTTAATGAGCCAGTCAGAGGGAAGCTTCTGGGACCCCTAACTGTGGACTCCAATTCCCAGGGTGCAACTACTCTTAAAGGTACATTAATGCTGGCTGGGGCAGCACAGCCCCCACTCCCCTGATGGCTTTCTACCTCCAGACAAAAGATCCAAATGGACCCAGACAAAAAACCACTGTTCTCCAGCAGGCTACAAGCGTCCACTCACCTTCAAACTCTGTCCTCTCACAAAGCAACTTCAGTTAATGCTCCCCAGTAATTTAGCACTTTAGAAAAGGTGGGGGGATCACCTTCCCAGCAGCTCTCTCCTGGGTTGTTTCTCCCAGCCCAGCTGGCTCAGTTCTGCCTCTGCCTAGGAGGAGCCTTATAGTTCAGAGGCCCACAGCCCCTGCCTCCCAGCAGCAACAGCAGAGGGTGGGGTGCAAGCAGACCTTGCTCAATGAGCACCAGACCAGACAAAAGACCCAAACAGATCTGTACCTGTGGCAGCAATTCCCCGACCTGTGTATGCCAGTGGAGGGCTTTTTGA
Source organism: Gekko japonicus (assembly GCF_001447785.1). Classification (NCBI taxonomy): domain Eukaryota; kingdom Metazoa; phylum Chordata; class Lepidosauria; order Squamata; family Gekkonidae; genus Gekko; species Gekko japonicus. The sequence continues at coordinate 86,449 of NW_015167081.1, forward strand.
GGCTTTAAAAAACAAGCAGTAATTGACATCAACACTGGTACCTTGGTATGCCAATTACCAGTTAAACAAAAAACATGGGAGGAAATCCCCCTCAGTTACACAGGGAACTGAAGTGGCTGCTCTGGGGACGGGGGCAGGGAAAATGCATGTGGAAGCCCCATTGCTGCATCATCAGGAAACCACAGGATAGTGTTGCTATGTGGAAAAGGCCCAATTCTAATAACAGCTAAACAATATCCAGTGACATTTGCTTCTTCCACTCGTCATTTCTTAAAGCATCATTTTGTAAAGTTTGCAGCTGCAAATGTTGTATGATGGGCCCAGGATGGGATGGAATCATCAACCTGGCTACCCACATACTGGATGGGAAGCCCCAGCTAGCAGCTCTCTTACAGACCAGTGTTCAGGAGGAGTAACTGAGCCATTTCTTAGCTTTTAAAATCTATTTGATTTCACCTCAGTAGGGATTTTAAACTGTCTCCTCCCATAATTTTTCACTGATGTGTTTTGGCGCTTGCTTTTGATAATAATGAAGGTTGCCGGTTGGCTCATCTTTCCTCTGCTTTAGCTATATGAGAAAGGGCTGGATTGCTGGTTCTTTTATCACAGTATTTTAACTGAGAGCCAGTGTGCCATAGTAGTTAGATTTGTTAGAGTGTCGGACTATTTATTTATTGACTTGATCCTTATGACTGAATAAACTGGCTTCTGGATGTGCTTCTACTGAGATTGGGTCCCACTGTAGCCTATTGGTTTTGAAAAAGAATTATTCGAAATGCGGCAGCTTGCAGCCGGACTACGCATCTCTATGGCTTATGGATTTCAAGATTATATGGATTTTCAAGAAATCAAATGAATCCATTCCATGATGAATGTACATCAGATTGGACTATGGAATTACAGTACAACAGGAGTGAGACACATTGACATTTTTGGGACTTTATTTTTCTATTTTTCTGTATTACTGGCTTTATATAGTTATATGATTGTATTATTGAACTCAGCATTAAATATTATTTTTATACATTTTTGTTTACCTTTAGCCAGCAGTTTTTTGTGCTTTGTACCATTTCACGTATGCTGGTTCCCCTTCTTTTTTGTTTTCATTTCTACCCTGCCATTGACCCTCATGGGGGACCTTCCTCCTCATTTCCTCCATTTTATCTAGGATTTGGACCCTGGTTCAGATCCCCCCCCTCTGCCATGGGTAAACTTTGGCCAGTCATTCTCTTTCAGCCTTAACCTACCTTGCAGAGTGGTTTCTGTGAGGATAAAATGGTGGAGGAGAGATCAATATCGTAAGCTGCCGTGGATCTGGATTGTGGAGGGAAAAAAGGGTAAATATCTAAATGCATAAGTGTGGTTTGCAGCATGATTTCGGGCTGCCAACTCTGAATGGACATTATTCAAATACTGATTTGGATCAAAGTAACAGAAGGATGTATGGCTAGTGACCAAGGGTCCCATGTTCCATCTCCAGCATCTTTGGTTAAGTTCCCAAGTAGGAAGGTCCCATTCTGAGACCTTGGAGAGCCCCATTCTGAGACCTTGGAGAGGCTTGGGGAAGAGAGTCCTTGGAGTCCATCAGTGGTTCTTGTAAGGCAGCTTCATTGAGTTCTGAGACTACTATCCAGATACTGTAAATGGGTCTATTAGCAGGACAGAAGAATGCTAATGTTTCCTAATGGCTGTAGGTATTTCCTTTATGGGTGCTAATGGTTATTAGAAGCTGGTCTCCAGATAGGTCTCGAAGGATACCTATAAACTTGGAGAAAGTTATACCCCTTTTGAGGGGAAGGGCCATGGGTGTATAGTTTGTATATCTGTGTCCATGTATGTGTGTGTATCTCTACCCATATATTTCCCCATCAGGGTAAACAGTGGCTCCCCAGTGTTGGTTCAAGCCAGGAAAACAGCACAGCAGGGAAAGCTGTATGGAACTGTGCCTGAAAAGTGATTTTTTTATAAAAAAGGGATCACTAGAAAGCAAACTGCCAGTGCCTCATCTGAGTTGGCTGCTAGAGTGGAGAAAACTGCATAGAATTGCACTGTCAGTTAGCCAAGAGCGTTGCAGAGTAAGCAAGAACAGGGTGTAAACAGAGTCCCTTGCAAGTCAGTGTTGTTACATCATGCATAGCTTTGACCCCTGCTTCTCCAAACTGAATGGGAGAGCAGTTTAAAGCTTAGACATCTACAATGGCTCTGCTCAGGGTTGCTAGGAATCATAGACAAAGAGCGAGACACAAGGCATCTTTGTTGGGTCTTGAGGCACCATGGCGGAGACTCACGGCGCTTTCTCAGAATTGGATTCATCGCCACAACACAGCAGAAAAACCTCAGAACAGAATGCTTGCATGCAAATATTGCTGACAGGCAGAAAGAGTGACATTGCAGACTGGTTGCTAAACAGGGTCACATACTCTTTTCACATCGTCGACCAAAGCCACAAGTCATAGCTCAGTCGAAATTCAGCAGGTGATGGAGCATCATAGGGGACGTTCCTGTTATTTTATACAAACAAGAGACTTGTCTTTTGCTAGAACAGCATCTTCATTCCAAAAGGCCTCACAATCACTTGGCTGTTTCCAGAAGAAATGGGCCTCTTGAACAACGTTTCAAAGGGAAGGAACTGAATGCATCCTCTAGAGAACAGGGGCTTCCACTGGCCAGAGGGTGGTGGATCATTGGTGCTATTTTGGAAGGTAGGAGCTGATCTCTGGCAGGGAGGGAGAAACGGTGGATCATTAGTGCTATTTTGGAAGGAGCTGATCTCTGGCAGGGAGGGAGAAAGCCTGCCAAATCAGAGCTTGTTTCCTTCAGATCATCCTTCCCCACCATCTTGCCCTGTGGGAAAGGAGGATTGCATAAGATCTCAACACTGTCATCTACAAACCAGATCTTCTACTACCTACCATCATGGGATGTTCTTTAATGGTGGGGTAGAACATGCCTTCCAGCCACTTCTTAAGCAGGAGACAACCCTGGCTCAGTATGTCTGCTTTGCTCACAAAAGGTCCCAGGGTCAATCTCCAGTAGGAGATCAGGTAAGAGTTCACATGAAAGATCTCCACCTGTGACCCTGGAGAACTGCTGCTAGTCAGAGTACTCAATGCTGACTTTGAAAGACCAAGAATCTGACTCAGTATAACACAGCATCATATCTTAGAGGTTCTCAGACTTTAGAGGGTTTTAAATTTTTTTCAGTGACACCCCCACCCCCACTCTCCCCTCACCAGTGTCTACTACCTGCTGGACAGCTCCTTTCCAAAGACTGCATTCACACATCATGGGGTATTGTGAAAAGTGTTGTTCTACAACAATTCTCCTCACAGGAAACTTCAGCTGCCAATGATCAGTACGTGTGGATGCAGCCAAAATGTGTGTGGCATGCCCTTGTTGTACATATTAGATTCCATGTCAAAAATGAAGTCAAATGAGGAGGAAGATCTGTTTTATTTCAATTAACAAGAAAACAGTTGGACCAAATAGTCCATCCAAAATTGATTACTTTCTTCTCAGCATATTCAGGAAATATGCTTCAATTAACAGGAAAACAATTGGACCAATTGTTTCTTGTTAAGATGGGGAACCAGGGGAGCAAGATTAAGGTTTGTCTCTTTTCCTTATTATAGAAATGAGATAAAAGGTTTTAAGTTTCCTTTGTGATCAGCCTGTATGAACGTGATGAGTTATATTAATATAATCTGTTAAACACCCTGTGGCCTCCATCCTCTCACAGCCTCAGAACAAAACAGTGAGAACCAAACCACCAATTCCTGGTAAGTGTGGCTGTTGTCCTCTCTGGAGTCTCCTCTGATCAGGTCAGAGAATGGTCAGCTGGGAGGTAACTGCCCTCACCCTATAGTCTTCCTAGCCTGACATAGTTCTTTTGCTGCTTCTCTTGTTTGGTGTAGTGGCTAAGCGCGCAGACTCTAAACAAAGTTGTGTGGATGCTCCAAAAATAAAAATAAAGATAAAAAACAATGCTCCAGCTTGGAAGTAAAGGTAGAGAAAAATATTTTTTGGTTGAGAAGTCTTTCTCACATGTGTCACTGAACTTCCCCTAGCAATATGTGTGTGTGGTTGAGCAGTTGTTGACGCTTTGGGGCAAGCCAAGCACACCTGTTTAACATTTGCTGGCTGAGTAATGCTGACTCCAAGAAGCCTGAGGAACCTGTGCGGGTGCCAGGAGGATGGCAACTGTGTGCTCACTCTGCCTGAAGTGCATGAACACAGAAAACAGTATTGACTAAATGAGTGGATCCATCCCAACATTTGCCCAAGTAACTGTGATGTGCAGACAGGAGGGCTGCTTGTAGGAGTGGAGTGGGAATAAAACTTGCCATTTGCCTGCCCATGATAAATGAACCTCCACCCTTGGCCCCAATCCCCTGCTGATTTCCCCCTAAAAATGTCCCACAAGGCTATTTTCTCTGCAGCTGTGCTCATGTCTCATTTTGAGTAAACGTAAGTACAAATTTAAAATCCATCAGTACAATGGGATAGGGAGATTTGCAGGGGGGAATGGCTAGACAGGTGAAGGTTGTAGCCTGTCCATTAATTCCACTTTGCAAGAACTCTCCTGGTCCCTGCATTATAATACGAGGAAAATTGGTTTGGGAGACTGGTTTTCTTTGTAAATCCTTGTTTCACCCTCAGGTTCTGCACCCTCTATCCCAAGGGACATAAGGCCCCATGTCACATTTGCAGGATCCATTTGCACTCTGGAGATGGTGTATTTCTGTAAAAATTAATTGATCTACAAATTAACAAGTTGAGGAGTGACAACTGAAAAGGGATACCAACTGAAGGTGGAGCTACCCCTTTGGCAAGGATCCACGTCTTCCACGGAAGCTTTGTTTTTCAGGTATGTCTTGATACACTCCAGATGCCAAACATTCAAAACAGGTGGTGATACAGGGATGGGCAGCTCAGGGTGGTGGTGACAGCTAAAGCCCAAGGACACCTCCCTTGATTAGGCGGCAGCTGTCTCCCAAGCCAAGACAAATGCCTCAAGTCCTCTTATTCTCCGCTTGAACAACAATGGTGTTGCTGGTTCATTTGCCATGTGTGCCTTGACTGCTCCTTACTGGGTGCCAGCAAAGTTAAGGGAAATGGGACTTACAAAGCAAGACAGCAGGGTCAAAGGAGGCCTCAGGCAAAGGGAAGAGGCCTTGGTTCAGTGGAAGAGCATCTGCTTTGCCTGCAGAAGATCCCAGGTTTTATCCATGGCACCTCTAGTTCAAAGGATCAGGTAGGAGGTGATGTGAAAGACCTCAGCTGAAGACCATGGAGACACAAGACTGACCTTGCTAGACCATTGGTCTGACTCAGTCAGTAGAGGTGTTGAGAGTTTCTTTTGATGTATGCTCTGGGGTGGAAGAGGTGAAAGAGACCATTCTTTACAAACATCCCTTGACTCAAAGCTGGATTGTTTGAAGGAATCCATCCAATCAAAAGCCACTGGTGTGTTTAGGGGTGGGGGAAGGTATCAAGTAATGTCTCATATCCGGATGCTTTTAATAGTAACCCCAAATCATGCATCTCCCAATCACCCAGAAAGCGCCTTTCTACAAGGGTATTATAACATCCTGTTCCTGGACTACTGACATTTCCAGAAGATCAGAATTCAGCACATCCTGCTAAGTCATCTGATCCAGGTCCCAAGCAAAGTGAACATCAGAGGTAGACATTCTCCAGTGCAATTTCCACCTACCTGGGCATATATGTAGAAACACAAAACAGCTCCCGTGCCTGGTAAGCAGAAGTTCTGATTATGTGGACTACATGAAAGGCTTCCTGAGCCCTTAAAAAGGAAGTCTTCATGCCATGTATTGTTGGCCTTTTATGGACAAAGAGGAACCTCAAAAGGCCTAGAAATTAGATGTGTTCAGATTCAGAAATGGCCAGGGAATATGTTGGGAGCACCCAATGTGGTTGAATTTAAGCCACTGCAGTTCTGATCAATGTGAATGGGAAACCAATTGCATTGCTCCCTTTAGGTTGTTGCAAGCTTTCAATAGGAAAAGGGGATACTAGACCTCAAAAGAAACAATCTATGGAAGGGACACAGCCCTGCTAGCTACAGCTGTTTCCTTTGAAATTAAGAATAGCCCAGCTGGTGCTTGTTTCTGCTTAAGGTGTTTGTCAAACCTGCATTCTATTTCCCCTGGTTTCTTGGTCTGCATAATCTGATTATGGTTACAGACAATCAATTAAATCTGTCAGGCTGCGAAATAATTTTTAAAAGCCCTCTTAAGGCCTGCTTCTTGCAGAGGTGATCCACTTCTGTCTGGTTTATCCTCTTTAGATGATGGGAGGAGGGGAGCTCATATGATAGAATGTCCCTCCATACAAACAATTCCTTGACAACTAGCATGCCAAGGAGAAGGATTTCAGCTCAGTCATCTCCCTGATGGGCTAGCTTTCTATGCCTCCAAAATTCTTTTGTTTGGAATCTGAAGAAGGATAGCACAGATACAGGTTTATACCTCAGAGACAACGAAACCCATTCCATGTTCTTTGGACTCTTGCAGAAAACAGGGCCTGGTCCTTCTCTGTCTCCATAAGAGCTCTTAGCACTTCGGGAGGCTTGCTAAAGTCTACATTTTCTGAAATGGTGTGTACTTTTCCTTCCCTTTCTGCATGCATTTCCTGAAATAATGCTGCTTGACTCTGATTATAGATGTTCACATTTTTGCATTTAGAAACCCCACCCCCATCCTTGTTATGGATAGGGCAGGAGGCCTTCAATTTTACAGTTAACCGGTCATGGTCCCACTTTTCAGATACCAAGTGTGGAGTGGACTTGCAAGCTTCTCTGATTCCTTCTGGTTGGCCCCCACAGCCATCACAAGTCTTGCTTCTTCTTGATCCCCAGGTTTGCCAAAGCAAACTGGTATCAACCCACTGCCACCAACCCTGACAGTATTTCCTGCTAAGTCATACACCTAGCACTCTGTACGTACATTGCTATTTAAAGGCCCCACCTTGTTGCTGTGCCTGCCCTTGTCACTCCACAAGCTAGCACAGGAGTGTCTACTCCACCTCTCCATGTTCAAGCTATGGTACTCCAGGGGTGGTGAGCTTCTATGCTGCTCCTCCCTGTTATCACACTTCAGATAGCGACACCAAATAGGCATGGTGTTTTTCCAGATCAGGCTTAGAGCATTCAAAATGTAAGGAAGTTTGATAGATGAATTAAAAAGTTACACGTGTTACATTCAAGAGTTTCAGGCTGAGCAAGGGAACAAAGAAAATGTGAAAAAATGCAATCCTCTTTCCTTACACTAGGTACTTTCTAAATGATGTTTAATTTGGAACAGGCTAGCTTTATTTGAAGTTGCAGTAGTTTAAAGTTCACCATTACTTTAGATCTCCCAGTTGGGACTTCTTCCCATTGTCTCTAGCTGCACGGACAAAATGGAGTCCCACCGTAAAAGCTTCGTCCATCATGACTTGTGCTTCCAAACATTAACAGCAAGAGCAATTCTCCCTTGTGTCCTGAAAATGTACAGTTTACATTGGGGAGTCCATCCCACCTGGCGCTCATTGGAATCTTCTTGCCCCAAAAGGAAGAGCTTAGCCCAATGGTGCCTTTTTTCAGTCCTCTCCTTTCTGCCAGCTACTAGTCTGCAGCTGGGCTGCTGTACATGGACAGAGAGCAAGCACAGTAATTGAATTCTTGGGTGAAAGGCATTTCTCCATACCAAGTAATTCATTGTCTCCGTTTTGTCCCTGTTTTGCCTTTTAGGAATGATTCTAGGGATGCTTTTTAAAATGTTACTATGAGCTCCTAAATATAAATACACATTGATGGGGTCTGAACTGGCAGAGACTGAGCAAGAGAGAGATCTTGGAGTTGTAGTGGATAACTCACTGAAAATGTCGAGACAGTGTGTGACTGCAATAAAGAAGGCCAATGCTATGCTGGGGATTATTAGGAAGGGTATTGAAAACAGATCAGCCAATATAATAATGCCCCTATATAAATCAATGGTGAGACCTCATTTGGAATACTGTGTGCAGTTCTGGGCACCACACGTTAAAAAGGATATTATAGCTTTGGAAAAAGTGCAGAAAAGGGCAACTTGAATGATAAAAGGGTTGGAACACTTTCCCTATGAGGAAAGGTTAAAGCGCTTAGGGCTCTTTAGCTTGGAGAAAAGACGACTGAGGGGTGACATGATCGAGGTTTATAAGATTATGCATGGGAAAGAGCAGGTAAAGAAAGAGGTACTTTTCTCCCTTTCTCACAATACAAGAACTCGTGGGCACTCCATGAAACTGCAGAGCGGTCGGGTTAGAACGGATAAAAGGAAGTACTTCTTCACCCAAAGAGTGATTAACACATGGAATTCACTGCCACAGGAAGTGGTGGGTGCTACAAGCATGGACGGCTTCAAAAGGGAATTAGATAAGCATATGGAGCAGAGGTCCATCAGTGGCTATTAGCCACAAGGTATAGCTAGGGGCTCTGGGGCAAGTGATGCTCTGTCTTCTTGGTGCTTGGGGGGGGGGTCAACAGTGGGAGGGCTTCTAATGTCCTGGCCCCACTGCTGGACCTCCTGATGGCACTGGTATTTCTGGCCACTGTGTGACACAGAGTGTTGGACTGGATGGGCCTTGCTGATTTCAAATCCCCCCCCCTTCTCAGCTGCCCTGATTTCCATAATTGGAGCCTGGCTGGAGAAAAATGTTTCAGGCACCAAAATATGCACAAGAACAGAGTTTGGTTCCATGAATATGCAGTCCCCCCCCCTTTACTGGGTCTACTAACTAATCTCCCCTTTTTCCCTGCTTCCTGAGACATTTACATCCCACTTTCCCCCCCAAGGGGGACCCAAAGTAGCTTGTAGTGCTGTTTACCCAGCTGACGTTTCATCCTTACAACAACGTTGTGGACAGGCTAGTAGGGTGTTCCAGTTTCCCCCCTGCCCTTCCTCTCACTGTTGCTCTAGTCAGGGTAGACAAGGATGACCTTGGGCCTCTCTTTGTATAAGGCAGCTTCAAGTTCTTTTGCATGCAAAGCAGATATGCCAGCAGCCCTCCACTGAACATTTTGAGCTACGGATAATAGGCTAGAGCACATCAACATTTCCCTATTATTTAGTTACTAAAAAAAATGAACAATACTTCCTCTGTGCTTCAGGAAGAGAAGAACTGTGAGGACTGTATAATGGTGGACTGTACATCCCCCCCCCCTCCTGTCAGTGATTCTTGAGGGAGGAACAGGGAAGTTACAGAAGGGTCCTTATTTTTACCATGCAGTGGTTGTCAGGTTAGGATATGGGAAACCCAGGTTCAAATCTCCACTCTGCCATGGAAGCTCCTTGGGTTACCTGGGGCCAGTCACATACTCTCAGCAACTTACCTCACACTCTGACCTGGAGAGCCCAGATTAGAGAGAAGGAGATTGTCAAAGGCTTTCATGGCTGTTGTAGCCCGGAAAATCTACAAGAAGAAGAAGCAGAGATTGGATTTATACCCCGCCCTTCACTACCCAAAGGAGTCCCAAGGTGGTTTACAATCTCCTTTCCTTTCCCTTTCCCACAGCAGACACCCTGTGAGGTAGGTGGGGCTGAGAGAGCTCTTTCGAGAACTGCTCATGAGAGAACAGCTCTGAGCGAACTTGTGACTGACCCAAGGTCACGCGAGCAGCTGCATGTGGAGGAGTGGGGAATCAGACCTGGTTCTCCCATATTAGAGTCTGTGCTCCTAACCACTACACCAAACTGGGTCTCTAGCCCGCTGTCATCAAATCTCAGAAGTAGGATCAACCCAGGTTAGTATTTGGATGGGAGACCACTGAGGAATACCAGGGTCATGATGCAGAGGCAGGCAATGGCAAACCACCTGTGCTTGTTGCTTGCCTTGAACACCCTATGGGGTCACCGTAACTTGGCTGTGATTTGATGGCACTTTCCACCACCAACCTACCTTACAGGGTTATGAGGGAAAATGTAGGTGAGGAGAACAATATAAATCACATTGCATCCCCACTGCGGAGAAAAGTGGGCATGAAATGTCATCAATCAATCTCTGAAGTGCTGGAAGGTACTCAATGACCATAAAGGTAGTCAGCGACTTTCCAAGATGGTGCCTATTTTTCTAATACCTTTTTCTTCAAGGGGGCAAAAAGTGGCATACTGGGTTCTTTTTTTCTTCTCTTATCCTCACAACAATCCCCACTCCTCCACATGCAGCTGCTGGTGTGACCTTGGGTCAGTTACAGGTTATTTCAGAGCTGTTCTTTCGAGCAGTTTTCTCAGAGCTCTCTCAGCCCCACCTACCTCACAGGGTGTCTGTTGTGGGGAGAGGAAGGGAAAGGAGACTCCCTTGGGTAATGGAGAGTGGAATGTAAATCCAATCTCCTTCTCCACCTCCTGCTGTGTGTGTGTGAGAGAGAGAGAGAGAGAGAGAGAGAGAGAGAGAGAGAGAGAGAGAGAGAGAGAGAGAGTGAGCGCGCGCACGGGGGGTGTGAATGAATGGGCTCCCAGGCAGATTTATGGGCTAAGCAGGGATCTGAACCTGGATCTGCCTGATCCCAGCCTAATCTTCTAACTACAATATACCATGATGGCTTTCCTGTGGAGAACTCCAAGTGATGGGAAAAACCAGCCAGTTTTGGGGAGTTAAAGTCAGAGCTTTGTGGGGGACTCAAGAACCTGCCCCCTCTCCCAACAGTGCTACCCTTTTCACATCACAGGGCGCACCCAAGGAAGTCAGAGAAAACAATTGAGAATTTCTTGGTTTGCATGGCTCTGTCCACATTCAAGGTGCTCCTTCAGAGCACCTGGTCCCAAGGAGGGGGGAAATGTATTGGCGTCAACCCTAGCAGTGATGCAATGCCTCCTTTTTTTGTCTACAGTGCAGTTGCTCTTCTTGGTCTTTCTCCACAACCTGACTCTCAGATATCAGCATCATCAGACACACAAAGTGCCGATTGTGTGCGCAACGGAACATGAAAAGCCGCTGGGCTGCATTCGTCAGTCTGTTTCCGCACAAGCTCATTTGTTCAAAGGGAGATGGATTCTCCACAGTCAAGCTCTATTTCTGCGCCCTTGTGATGACAGGGCATGTGTTTGTATGTGCGCAGTTATGTTCAATCCGTTGCTTTGCGTTGGACTGTGTCCTCCAAACTTGCCTCTGGAGCTCTGAGTGGGGAGCAGTTCTTTTTCCCGTGAGAACAGAAACTTTCACACAGTCTTGTTTTTTCTTTCTTTCTAGGAACAGGATAACACAAAAGAATCTGGAATGGCTGTGGCTTCATTAGGTTCAAAGTCTGGATTGAAACAAACCATTTTGAGATTTCAGAAAGTTGGTATGGTTAGAGGGCTGGACAGGATCTGGGAGACCTGGGTTCGAATCCCCACTCTGCTATGGAAGCTCACTGTGCTACCTTGGGCCAGTCACACCCTCTCAGCCTAAACTACTGTACTCTGCCTAACCTACCTCACAAGGTTGTTGTGAACATAAAATGGAGGAGGGAAGAACAATGGTGCGGGCTGCGTTGGGTACTCATTAGGAAAGAACAGAGGGGATAAGCATTTAAATAAATGAAAAATGCATTGCTGTAAGTCAACTGTGGCAATTAGAATTCGGGGAGAGTGCCCTGACCTGGATAGCCCAGGCAAACCCAATCTTGTCAGATCTTGGAAGCTAAGCAGGGCGAACCCTGGTAAGTATTTGGATGAGAGACCTCCAAAGAATGCCAGGGTCGGGAGGCAGAGGCAGGCTATCAAATGTCCTCCGTGCCCCAGTAGGAGTTGCCAGAGGTCGCCATGACTTCCAGGCACAGGCACACACACAGGCACATGCATACACAAAATGCAAAAATACCCCGCAAAAAAGAATTTGGGGAGAGTGACTCAAAAGCCTCTCCCACCCCAAATCTATTAGCCTAGCTCACAACAATCAGTATATTAAAAAAGTTTAGTCTTTTTTTTGGGGGGGAGAAGGTGAACGAAAGACAGTCAAAACACAGATGACAGACATCACGTCAACACGACTTCTGCAGAAGTATTAATCATCACCTGAGAATGCAAGAATTCATTATATTAATTGCATCACTGTGTCTGGGTCAATGAGAAAGCGTTGTGTGGGCTTTCAGATAAAACAATCCCACATCTAACCCATCTCACTGCAGGGTTGGAAGGGTTTTGTGTGCTTACAAACGTATACAACTTGTTCGACCAGAGATGACAGCAACACTAAAAGAAATACACCAGGAGCTGAAAGGCCTGTCTCATACTGCTTTACTACTAAGTCCCTTAAAAATCCTTATCTGTCAACAGACAGCATTATTTTATAACTCTTTCCTCCTGACTACCTCTTGTTTCTTCTGTCTACATTTAGGTTGTAGGCTCCTTGGGGGCAGGGGTTTCTCTCTCTCTCTCTCTCTCTTACATAGGCTACCCTGTCAAGTGCCATGAAAGTGATGAAGTTATAAAACTGGTTAGAAAAAGAGTTTTGGGCGTAGAATTGTCATTGGGTGCTTGGGCATGAGGAGAGTCACTCACCCTGTTCTTGGGAAATTTCACATCAAAGCAACCCCCAAAAGACGGTTAAGGTAGTTTGTGTTGTTCAGACAAAAGGCACTTGCAGGTGTGCTATCAGAGGAGGCATCTTGCAGGGACCAAGGAGGCACCAAGTTATCTTTGTTCTGCAAAGCCTTTGGCTTAACCCTTTAATCTCCATCTCCAGTTCTCATTGCTTGCTCTCAAGACTACTACAACAAAATTTATTCACAGCAAAAGCCAGCACTCTGATGCAACAAACTAACTCAAACTAAATTCATACAACCACAAGCATAAATGAAATATATAAAATGAATCTCAAATAGAGCATGCATGTAAAACCTGTTAAGTCCTGTAACAAATTACATCAATTTGTCTTTCACTAGGAGCTTTCTAGTCCTTACAGCTAACCAGCCAAATTTTTTTTTATTAAAACAATTTTATTAGGATATCATAATAAGTAAAATTTTATGTCATATAACAAACTTTTCATATCCTTTTATCCAAATATCTCCCCCCCCTTCTGACTTCCCACAGTGCTCAAACCTCTATTACATTCTTGAATTTTTTCTCTTTTTCCAATTCTTTAACAACATATTTCTTTCAGGTAACATATCTTTTTATCTGTCTGTCTATGCATGTTTAAATTTAATCTAAATGTCTATCCAACCTTAGTAATTGTCAAAGCAAAATAAATTGTTTTTTACATCCCAGTATTTCTCCAAGTAGTCTTAAAAGTCTTTCCAATCTGTAAAAAAATCTTCTGCTTCTTGATTTTTCAGCTTTCTCGTCATTTTGTCCATCTCAACCATAAAAAGTAACTTTTTCAACCATTCCCAGATATCGGGAGTTCTTTCTTGCTTTCAACATTGAGCGTATATCATTCTGGCAGTTGTAATCATATACCACATTAAAGTCCATTTTGCTATATTAACTTCCTCCATTTTAAGTCCCAAAAGGAACACTTCAGGTTCCTTCTTAATTTTACATTTCATTATTTTTTCCATCTCTGTATGGACCTCAGTCCAAAAATTGTTTGCTTTATCACATGTCCACCACATATGGTAAAAAGAGTCTTCTATTTTTTTTACATTTCCAACATTTGTTTGATAAATTGTTACTTCTAACCAGCCAAATTTGACAAGTTTAGCTGTAACCTTGGGGCACCTACTTTCTAGGATGTTCTTCAGCAATTGCATCTTTTGACTAGTTGAGGATAGAGTAGTTGTAGAGCCTGGGAGAATATCACGAAAGTGGCTATAGGCCCTGCAGTCCTATATAACAGGCATTAAGGTTTCAATTCCGTCATTGCAGCAGCGACATATACGATCAGCAAGGGTTTTTTAAAAATTAAACCTCCCCTCTTAAACCGCTGAAGGGAGGGCATCCCACCTCATGAAGGTAAACATTCTCCTTAACTCATGCTTTTCTAGATAAAAAAGATAGGGCATAGGCACTACCTTATACAATGGTTCTAAAAGGGCTCACCATTTGCATGAGTTAATAAGATCCTCCTATCAAGACTACAAAACGGAGGCTGCAGCCAATGTTCCCTCTAAGCTGTGGAGTCTTGTGAGCAACAATTCTTCTTTGTGAGCTCCTGGCATTAAAGTTGTGAGTGAGCGATTTGGCTGCTGCATAAATTAGTATTAGTTTGCTCTGGAGCCACCCTTCCTGAGCTAAGACAAAAATGTGTGAGCTGGAGGCTAAAGAACTGTGAGCTAGCTCACACCATCTCAGCTTAGAGGGAACACTGGCTGCAGCCCTATGCACACTACCCTGGGAGCAAGCCTCCCTGAATACAGCAAGACTCTCTTCTGATTTAACATGCACAGAATTCTGATGCAGACTGCGTTGGTGGCTGGGTTAATCTCTAACTCTGCTTCTGAATAAGTCCCTCCTGGGAGGGACCAAACAGTGGGGAGGGTTTCCTAGAAGATCTGTAGCCGGCCTGGTCACTGCTGGATTTAAGTATCCTGGAAGCAGGTTACTTAAGTAGATGGACCTTTGGTCTGCTCCCAGCAGGGCTCTCCTTAGGTGTTTATCCAGCAAAATCTTGTGATGCCTTAAGAAAGCACCCCTGACTGATCAAGCAGCAGATGCTTTTCAAAAGTTATTTATTTTAAAGTCCATCACTTTTTTAAAAAAGTGGGGTGTACAGGTGCCATCTTAAGAGGCTTTTCCATGCAGGAGGGAATGCTTCTTCTATTGCGTTGCTAGCTGGAATACACCCACACACCATCTAACACAGGAGAATCCAAAGGTTTTCTTCACAAATTGTGTACAGACTTTAACAGATTAGGGCCCCGGTCACACGGATAACGCGGAGGAGGCGGGGCTTTTTGCACCGCCGCAATTAGAGCCGCCATAACGCGATCCCACGCGTCCGCGACACGCTATGGTTCCTTCCCTCCGCGCCTGCGCATCAATGAGGAGCCGGAGGGAAAAGCTCTACCACTGAGCCACAGCCCTCCAGCCACAGCCCTCCTCCTCCCCACGGGGGTGCCCCTCCATGGCACCCTCTGGCGTCTGAATGACTGGAAGCGACTCAGCATTAACGTACTACAGCCCCCTCGCAAGCGTGTTCCTCCTCGCAGTCCGATCATGCAGTTACTCCTCCAGTTCCAAGCCTCCCCAGGGAATCGTCCTGGTCAGTCACTCTGCAAAAAGCGACCAGTTCAACAACAGCAACGTGACAGCCCCCCCTCCGCCATGCAATCGCCCCCCCTTCTTTTCCCACCAACC
>NW_015167081.1:101973-108463 GCF_001447785.1 Gekko japonicus
ACCCCGCAGGAAAAAACTCCCCAGGCGCGCCAGGCGGGGGGGGGCATTTGGAGTGGCATTTGTCCCTAGGGATCACTGGCTTGAAGCCTTCAGTCGGGAAACGCGTCTCAGTCCCTACGGGGAGAGTCCCTCCCTCCCTCCCGGCAAGTGGGCGAACTCGGGTCAGTGACGAAGAGACGCCCGTGCCGGACGCCCCCTCGAAGCCGCGGGGGTGGGGGACTCCGCGCCGCCCCCTGGCTAATCGAGGCGGCCTCATTCCTTTCCGGACTAGCGGAGCGCTCCACCTGCCGCCGCCGCCGCCGCTGCAGCGCCGCGAGAGGAAAGTCCAGGCTAGGCAGGGGGGAGGCCCCCGCCCCCAGAAGGAGTCGCGGGCGGCCGCCCGGCGGGCAAACGGGCTCCCTGGTGCCAGTGTGCGGTGGCCCTCGTCAAGTGCAAGCCGGAGCGGCGTTTCTTCTTAGGCCTGCCCTGGACGACGAGCTCGCTCGGATCGGACCCAGACGGTGCGCCGGACTGGGGATTCGGATTGGGATTGCGGCGCCTCTTTGCAGTGCGGTGGGACGGAGAAGTAAGAGAACGGGAGCGGGGGGAGCAGCAGGGCACCGTCGTGGAAGCTTTCACATTTCAATAATGCGGCCGTACTTTTTACACGCTTGCCTCAGTGTAAATCCTATTCGAGTTCAGTGGGGCATATTTTCTGGTCACTGTGCCGTGCGTCTACAGTGTGGTTTACTCCGCAGGAAGCGTGCATAGGATTGGACTGCCCCGTGGCTACGGTCTTTGAATGCTCGCCCTTGTCCCCTTTCCCACGTTGGGCTTCGAGGGTTTATAGTTAAAAAAAAAAAAAATCTGGGGCATGGTCTAGCCAAAATGGAGCGCTTTGGAGTCCCAGTCCAAATAGTTCAACGAGTGCAGATGCCCAAGGCTTGCAACCCCAGGCGTGCTTACTTGGGAGTAAGCCCCATGGACTACTGGCTTTTACCTCTCTGTAGGCAGGAAGAGGCTTTTGGTCTTGTGCCTCTGCCCTAGCGATAAGCACTTCATTGTTTGGGCAGGATAAAATAGGAGTCTGGCGGCGCTTTAAAGAGAAACAGAATGTATTCCAGCAGAAGCTTTATTGTGCATCTGGGCAAAGGATGAAAAACGGTATCCATGACTACCTTGCGGACCACACTTCTTGGGGAAGAGGGGGGGGGGGGGGGTCAGGTAGGTCCACCATAGACAGACTAGAATCTCTCCAACCCTGCCGGGGTTTGGAGGGAGCCACAGTTCCATTTTAAAATGTACTTTGCACTTTATGCATTAGTACAGGGGTGGGTGCTCCCTGGCATGCCTACCCTGCCAAACTGGCACACCTGAGCCATTTGCTTGGCAGCTTCTCTACACAAGCATCCGGGGTCAAGCCTTGAGGCTTTGGTGGAGTTTCTGGGGTTCGGCTTCTCTGAGCCCTTTCTGGTTTGCCAGCACTCCAGCCTGAGTAGGCATTGCAGGGCAAAGGGGTTGGCAATCTCTGTTTTTCTGTAGGGATTTGTGCTGGCTTCTGGCACCCAGAGAGCCTTAATTTCCAGTAGTTTCAGAGAGTAGCTGTGTTGGTCTGCCGGAAGTTTCCATGGGGACCAAAGTCCACCTGAAGCAGTGCAAGTGCTTGGCTTCTGAGGTAACAACGTTTATTGGTCTTTGAGATGCTGCAGGGCACTCTGATGTTTTGATATGTTCTTTTCTGGCTTTTGCGGGTTTGTTTTCTTCTAGGGTGGCCAGTTTCAGGGTGGGAAATGCCTGGAGATTTGAGGTTGGATTCTGTGGAGGGAGGGGAAGGACCTCAGCCGGGTATAGTACTATCGAGTTTACCCTCTAAAGCAGCCATTTCCCCCAGAGAGACAGATCTGTGTTGTCTGGAGATTAGTTGTAATTCCCGGAGATCTCCAGGTCCCGCCTGGAGGTTGGCAACCCCAGTTAAAAACCCATCACTGCCTTCCAGGTTGGGTACAATGAATGGGGAAAGTGGGATAAGTACTGGGTTTAATGTAATTACATTTCAGTTTGAAATTTGATTTTTTTGTGGGGGGGGGAATGGTACACCACTGTGCGTGGGTGTCAGCATGCATTTGTGTTCTGAATTAATTAACCCAGAAGCAGTCATGCTGTCAGCCCACTCTATTATTTATTCTTAATCACTCACATGGATCACAGTCCCCTTGTGACTCATTAAGATGCATCGAGCAGCTGAGGTTCTTGGGGAAAGTGCAGTGTGAAGCCTTTGTTGTTACACTGCGGCCATGAAAGGGTTAAAGAGTCTGCAGGGTTTAATCCAAGGGGGGTGGGTTGGAACGCTGGGATGAATGGCCTTGCCACTGGGGAGAGTCTACAAGGGGGGGGGTCCTCCAGTTTTCTGGCCAGTCCTGAGGACACTGTTGTTGTGCTAAACCAGTTCTTGAAGTGGGACCCACTTGCCTAGTAAGGGCTTTGCTACCTTCCTTCTCTCCTGCATAAAATGCAAGGGTTTCAGGTCACTTAAGTTTACTTCACTTAAGTTTAAGTGTTCTCTTTCATGTTTCATATTTGCAAATAGCCTTGCTGAGCATGAGGTTGTGCGTTTCATTTGCAGATTATGTGGAAGTGAAGCCAAATTTGCCATTAAGCCTCCAAGAGTCCTCTCTCTCAACTGGCCTCATGATACACCTGAACCCTTCGTCTGCCTATGTTCTTCTGTCTTCTCCCTCTTTTCTGCTGTTCTTTTCATGGTACCGATTTGTGATCAGATTTTATTTACCTCTGCTCTCAGCCTTTCTCCCCAAAAGAGATCCTAAGGAGCTTACTGTAGCGTTCTCCACCAGAACAGCCTTGGGAGGTAAGTTAGGCTGAAAGGGAGAGAGTGCGAATAACTGGCCCAAGGTCACCTAGCAAACGTCCATGGCCAAGTGGGGATTTGAGCCTGGCTTTCCTGGATCCTAGTCAGACACTCTGGCTGCTCCCCCACGCTGGCTGTCAATCCTTCTCTCCATTGTTGGGAGAGAAATGGGCAGACCAAGCAGGTCTTACCCCTCCTCCGCTCCCCTGATGCTGCTTTCTAGGGATTTGACACCACTCGGATGGAGTTCTGCTTCTGTTGTATTTCGTTGCACCTCCGAAAGCTGCTTCACCACGGGTAGTGTGAAAACAATACTCCTCTCATTATGGCTACTTGCCACTGGACGCTTCTATTAACTGGGTGTTCCCTGCAGGGTGTTCCCATATTGCAAATGGGATTTGGGCCATGAACATGACATAGTTAGCGCATTTAATTTCAGGCATATGCTAAAAACTTAAACAGAAAGAAATATGTGTGTGTGTGTGTGTGAGAGAGAGTATGCCTTGAAGTCATGGTTGACTTCTGGTGACCCCTAGTGGGGCTCACTATTGCCTGCCTCTGTGTCCCAAACCCTGGTGTTCCTTGGAGGTCTCCCTTCCAATTACTTGCCAGGGTCGTCCCTACTTAGCTTCCAAGTTCTGTTGAGATTGGGCTTGTCTGGGCTATCCAGGTCAGGGCGACAAAAGGAAATCTTGTGTGGCCCTATGAGTGTTTTACATGCAGTCTGTTTCATAGTCCAGGCGTACCTTCCGTAGACCGGTTTCCAGTTTTTTTCTGAACACGAAATGAAGTTCATGTGGATTTTCCAGATGTATTTTTGGAAGGGCACAGTCCAAGGAAAGATGGATGTGGCTGGGATTTAGCTGATGCTTGCTGCATCGACCACAGTGGTAAAAGTACCCACAATCCTAATAGAGTGGAACTTTCGTATTGTGGTACCTTCTGGCAAAATGATGACTGTGGGGGCTCATAGTAGCCCTGTTCGTGTTACAGAGAGTGCATGGGAACCCTGCAGGTACATACATACCTGTGTTTGTAAGAAAGAACCTGTGTGCGTCCACTTGCCATTGTGGCCAGGGACAAGTATCTGGACAAATGTCGTTTCAGAGGGCAGCAATGTTGGTCTACAGTCGAAGAGCTGGGCTTGAATTCAGTAGCACCTTAGATAGAGACCAACAAGAGTCTCAGGGTATAGGCTTTCAAGCATCAAAGCTCTCTTTGTCAGACACACTAGGGGTGTGGTCACACGCGTGAGATAAATGGGCGGGGGGAGCGAGGCTATTCCCTCCGGAGGAATTTGACCCGCAGTTGCGCGATCACACAGTCCTTTGAAGCTGTGGGGGCAGCCCGTCACTGCATGATCAGACACAACCGCGGGTAAGTCAGGGTTTCCCCCCCCCCCATTTGTTTTTGATTCACTTAAACGTGGAATTGATGAATCACATCTCAGCACTGAGGGCTCCCTATGGAGTTTGCGATGATGCGCATACTGAGAAGGGGGGGGGGACAACGGCACCGAGTCGGGATGGCCTGATCAGACCATCCTGATGCCATGAGAGTGTGCTGGAGCGATCAGACAGGGGAAAGTCCATCTGTGGCCCGTAGCAACCCGTTTGAACCCGGTGTCTTTTTACTCTGCTTCTGCAATGGAGCAAAATGGGTTGCCGATGGGTGTGGGGTGCTTCCCAGATGTTTGTGTCTGATCACGCCCTTTAAATCCGCCCGGCATTCACTCCTATGGCGCGGCTTACACCCTGAAAAATCTTGTTGGTCCTAAGGTGCTACTGGTCTGAAAGCTAACTGGATAAATGTAGAGTTTCTATCAGAAGTTGACTGTAGCATGAGAATTAGGCAGCACAATAAGTTTTTATTAAAAAATCAAGTGTACACATTACATGAATTGTACATGTGTCCACTGTAACATGCAAACAGGACTACTGAGGATTATTCAACCTGGATTAACTATCCTTAAACTCCATGTGATACTCCCGGTTCATGATTGCCCCAGGGCAGACTTGCTCCCCTGCATGAGTCAAGCAACATCCAGACACCAAAGAGCAGCTGAGATGTGTAATAGGGAGTTCTGCCAAAACTTTGTATGTTGTTTGTGCCAGGGAGGCAGATTAAAGAGCCCTTCTTCTCTCTCAAGTTGCATAAAAGTGCGCCAGTGGCAAAACTGGTATTACTGGTCTTTCAGCCATGTACGATTGGTCGCTTTTAAAAAGTAATCCTTTGCTGAACCAGTGCAACGGTGAGCAACCTTTGATAGTGGCAGAGGAAGGGAGCCGGCTGTTAAGAAATGTGCTGCATGGCTGATTGATTTTTTAAAGCAAAAATTAAGTCTTGTTTGATTTCAAAGTATCACTAGGTTCCTGATTCAGCCTCTCTGGAATTAATTGGCTGTTCGTGATTAAATGATAAAAATGTATGATTGCTTTTCACAAATGTTAAGTAAGGTGGAAGCGGACAGTTCTTTGGCCCTTAGCCTGCAACATCAGGGTCAGTCAACAGTCACATTTTGTTTTAAAGAGACAGGAATGAAGCAACATTAACAGTAGCAATTTTTTTAAAAAACCAGCTTTTAAAGGCAGCTGGGCTAAGTTGGCAGGAAGCCACTTCTTCCAGCAAGTTACAGCAGGTGGCCGGGCAGAGAAGCTCTGCTACGCTGCCAGGTCAGACTCTGACTGTCACTGGGTCGGAGGGAGGAAAGCATCCCCCCCCTCGTGCCTTGGGGGAAAAACACTTAATGTAAGTGTCAGACTAGGATCTGAGAGACCCGGATTCGAGTCCCCACTTCACCATGGAAGCTAGCATAGACGAGTCCCAGACTCCTGACGTAACCTACCTTGCAGGGTTGTTGTGAAGATAAAATGAAGGAGGGGAGAACGTTGTAATCTGCTTTGGGTCAGCCTTGGAGGTGGGGGAAATGGGGTACCAAAGAAGTAAATGTTCTTCTCTATCAAAGTAATACCTGCATGTAAAAAAAAAATCACATGGAAAAGGAAGAATTCTAGCCTGCCCTTTGTAACTTTCTGTGTGCACAGATTTTTATTTTTTTGTACAAAGGTATTACTCCAGATGATATGTGTTGTTCAAAAGGGTCTGTCTCCTGTTATTGTTGGGGGAATTAGCGAGGAGACAGAGCTTGCAAGAGGGGGGTAATCTTTTCCTTTTCGAGAACGCTCGAAATAACCAGTCCAAGTTGAAGATAAAAATGGATTTTATTTGATAGAAAATAAGAGTACTAGCAAACAAGAAGCATACAAGAGGCTATACGGAAACAAGGTCAATTTAGAAATAAAGAGAGTAATGGGAAGGTAGGCAGGGATGGGGGATGTAGTCATCTGTCCAGCGATCGGTGGAGAAAGGTTGTGAAACGAATCAGCATCTCACAGAAGGACCCAAACGGATTTGGGGGTGAGTTGTCAGTAGGCGCTCAAGACAAGACAATGGAGCTGCGTGTGTCCAGTTATAGGGGAGAATTTTACCTGACGGCATGGCGATGCGATTGCCGCTTGAAACAAAGCATCGATGAGTTTAACTAAAAATCTGAATGGCATTCCCAGGGATGGACAAAGGAACGGGAGATGTTTATTTATTTATTTATTTATTTATTTATTTATAAATTCGGTTTATAGCCCTCCC
>NW_015167081.1:108539-111137 GCF_001447785.1 Gekko japonicus
GATATAAATCCCAAAAATAAATAAATAAATAAATATAATAAATAAATAAATAAAATAAAATTACCATAAAGATGGCGTATTAATGCTGTTATATCCGCTCAGTGCCATCTGTTCCGCTTAGCGCTCTCGATCTTTCTTCCAGAGCCAGATCATAATGATGGTACAGTAGTGGCGACTCCTACTCAAACGCCTGGCGGAAGAGCTCCGTCTTGCAGGCCCTGCGGAACTGTGCGAGGTCCCGTTTGGGAGGAGTTCCTGATGCAAAACAACATTTGAGTTGATTGCTTCCTCCTGTGATTCAGAGTGCTAATGGTTTCCAAATTAAACGAATAAAAATACTGCTTGATGACCCTTCTTTTGTATCTGTTGAGAAACCTGCTTTTGTGAGAGATATGTGGGTGTGGGAAGATGATGTAAGGTTGATAAGATTAATGACCCTGGGGTGAGGGAGCTCTCTTGTTTTAGCTTATTCAAACCTTAGTCGGTAAGGGAGGGGTAGCAGCATGGTCAGACCTGGATTTTACATCCTCCCAGAATCACTGTCCAGCCATGTCTGTGAAGCCTAGCATCTGTCTTGTGTATATTTTGATCAAGTCATCTGTCATATGAACTCCTCGGGATGCTGTTAAATGTTTGCTTCCAACTTATCCTTCAGCAAAGAGAAGAGGGTCTGCGTGCTTACAAAGGGAACATTCCATCTTGGGTATTTTGGATAGATGTTTCATGCAAGCCAATCACCTGGTGAGAACTGTGCTTTTCTATAAGGAGAGGGGAAGGGGGGGTCACCCCTTTCCCCACCTTACATGCCAGGATCTTACCATTAGAATTCTGGCTCTTCAGATGGCCTCATTGTGGTTCCCACAGCAGGTGGCCGTGGGCACTATCCTGCCTTCTCATGGAGCAGCTGCCTTGACCTCAGACACCTCTTCCAAATGTCTGCAGCTGTTGAACAAACACCCCAGCAGTTTTTTTCACATTTGGAGCTGATCGGTTGGAGGTATGCCATTGGAATGTCAGGATAAGGAAGGTGCGACGGGGAAGCCTGGGAAAATGGGAGATGTATCAGGACTAAATTTCAGTGTGTTGCCAAGATCCCTTCTCGGCTTGACTTAGAAGTATTGCTGAAGTGCAGAGGAAAGGTGGGTTACATACGGGTGGAGAAGGAATACGGATTTTATGTGCAGGGGTGATCAGGCACCTGCTAAGCATCTGCCCACCTGCCCCTAACAGGAAATAGGACATTGCCTCAGAGGCCACTGGTGGGGCTTTAAGCAACATGAAAGCATCATGTGCCACTCTGCAGGCGTACGTGGATAAAAAAGAGAGGAGATGAGATGATGCACGGGGTGGGGAGGAAGACAGGTATCTTTAGCAGGGTGCATATCCAGGAGGGATTTGTGATAATTGGAAGTCATGGGGTAGAGTATCCCTCTCCTTAAAGTAAACCATTGCCATGGGTTAGAGGAAGGCTTGACCAGTGCTAGCGCAGCAGTGCCCTCTGTGCCCTTGGGGGGTGGGATGGCCCTCAGTGCCCAGCTCTTTGCGCATCATGGAGCAGAGCAGAGGGTGGGAGCAATTTCTGTTGGCACTTCTGCTTTCTGAGCTGGAATGCATGTTCGTATTTATTTTTCTTTTCACTCCAGAGCAGCTTACAACATCAATCTGCCTTCTTCTGTTTTAACCACCAAACCTGTGAGGTAGGCTAGGCAAAGAGTATGTGACTGGCCCAAGATCCCCGGCGAGCTTCCATGGCAGAGTGAGAATTTGAAACCAGGTCTCCCAGCTCTTGGTTCACCTATCTGATGGGGATGCAGAAGACTGAGCATGAGACCTTGGCTTGTCCTCTGCTACTGAGTTTCACACCAGTCCACACCTCCCCCCCCCCGTTCTGTTCCCCAGTCTCTGCCAAATAGCTTGTATGAAAGCATATTCTTGTGGGTTTTCAGCGTTTCAGTTGCTAAACCAGAACAACAGAGAAAGAATGAGTCCCACAAAAACCTTATGATATTCTGGTCTGACAGATGAAGGATTGAACTTGGGGCAGGAGACATTTCCATACAGGTGTGTCTTTAAAAGCCTTGATGGAGACAGGTGTGTTTTAAAAAGACTTTGCTGCTAACTCCGGAGAGCTTTGGTACTTTTTGTTCCATGTTCTCTCATGTGCTTAAGGGGAGGCATGCTTGAGAAAGTGACTAATAGAGAGTGACAAGAGGAGACCCGCAACAAAATGTTGCGTAATGTGTTGTGGTTTGTTGTGCACAGTGTGCACAGATATCTCCCTCCCCCCCCAGATGCCCCCGATGTGCGGAAATAAGTATAGATTGGTAGGCCTGGCCTCTGGAGAACAGGTCTACCCACCCCTTCCCACTACATTGGTAGACCTGCCGGCTGGAGAACAGGTCTACCCACCCCTTCCCACTACATTGGTAGACCTGCCCGCTGGAGAACAGGTCTGCCCACCCCTTCCCACTACATTGGTAGACCTGCCCGCTGGAGAACAGGTCTACCCACCCCTTCCCACTACATTGGTAGACCTGCCCGCTGGAGAACAGGTCTACCCACCCCTTCCCACTACATTGGTAGACCTGGGCTCTGGAG
>NW_015167081.1:117337-129647 GCF_001447785.1 Gekko japonicus
GAAGCGAGGCCCAAGTGGCTTGTAGCCGTTGGGCCTCGCCGGTCCCCGCCTGCCCGCCAGCCAATCCTTCTGCTGCCCTCCCGTCCCCTGTGGCGGCGGCGAGGCAGTTCACAGAGCGTTCCCTGCGCGTTTGCAGGCCGAAGCGAGGCCCAAGTGGCTTGTAGCCGTTGGGCCTCGCCGGTCCCCGCCTGCCCGCCAGCCAATCCTTCTGCTGCCCTCCCGTCCCCTGTGGCGGCGGCGAGGCAGTTCACAGAGCGTTCCCTGCGCGTTTGCAGGGGACGCTCTGTTACTTTTGGGGGGATTTAAATATCCCCCCGATATTTTCCCCCCCTTTTCAGATTTTTGTGCACACCTGGGGACTGCCCCAAGGGTGCACAGAAATCTCCCTGCCCCCCAGGTGCCCCCGATGTGCGGATTTAGATATCCGCACGCAGGGGGCGCTTTTCGCTATTAGTATAAGGATGCTTTCCTTCCTGACTGAGAAGGATGTGGGGAGGGGGGATGGATTAAGTCAATTTTGTGATTGTAATAGCTCATGGGAAAGATGCAAAGATTGCCAAAATATAGAAAGTTCAGGGTAGTAATTCTCAAACCATGTTCTTGGACAGAGTTTCTAGCATACTATGAGAAATCCAGTAATTAAAGGCTCACATTAGCCCAAATTATTCACCTACTTTGGAGGCTGCCCATGGCATCTCTGCAAGGTTAACTGCCCGGGCCTTGCTTCCATTTTGCATCAGGTACGATTTAGCCTCTGTTCCATATCAGGTGTGATTTAGATTGTTCAGTGACTCGCAGAGAAGACAGTAGAATTATCCACCTTCAGAGGAGGTTGCCCGTTGCATCCCTGCAAGTTTTGCTACCTCACATTTACCTTTGGCTCATGCAGTAGTTGGGCTTCTGTGAAGCTGGACAACTATTATGCTTTAAGCCATCCTAGTTAGATGCTGAGAGATCCATGACTGGTTTTTATTGGTAAATAGCACCTCTGGGGAGCCTGATCCAGAATAGGCTGCAGTGCGGGAGAAAGGGAAGCCCCCCCCCTGCATAGTTTACCCTGTATCAAATGTACCCTCAAAGAGCTGCTGTTCATGAAGTGAGTTTTCAATGTAAATTCAGCTGTTTAAAGGTTTGGGAGTCTGGATTTGTCCAGTTTTAATTCAGCTGTTCAGGAGCTTCCAAAATGCTGGAATTATCCAGTGTTGCAGTGCCAGCTCAAGACTGGTGGCCTCTTGAGATAGCCTTCACCCAACAGCTTCCAGCCCTCTGTGTTCCCCCAGCCATCCTTACGAATGGCTCAGACAGCCCTGCCTGCCTTATAGGCCCTATCTGCACTCTCCTTTTAGTCCATGTTCACCGTGGTGTGTCCTCCAAGCAATTCTGCACTAAAATCGAATTCAACCTTTTTAAGCCAGTTTTTTCCCCCTTTTCTATTCTGCACTAAAATCAAGTTCAACCTTCTTTTTATGCCAGGCGTTTCCCCCATTCTGCATTACATTACCTCCCTACAGTGGTCAGCCCGGTTTCAGCCTACTGTTGCCCCAGGTTATTTGGATGCTGTTTTGCCGTGGATTTAAATTGCCTCGACTTGAACACTGAGAAAATCCGGAGTGGCAGGCAAATGTGGAAAGGACCGTAGTCCTTCCTGAACTCTCTTCTCCTTTATCTAAGCAACCCGTGTAATCTGCAAAATGATGGCCAGACTCTCACATGCACGTGAACACACATGGCTCTGCCTTATACTGAATAAGACCAGCTGTCCGTCAAGGCCAGTATTGTCTGCTCAGACTGGCAGGGGCTCTCCAAGGTCTCAGCTAGAGGTCTTTGATATCACCGACTACCTGGTCCTTTTCCACTGGAGATGCTGCGGATTGAATCTGGCACCTTGTGCATGCCAGGCAGAGGCTCTTCCACTGGGCCACAGTTCCTCGTGAGACCATGTGTGGCATGCTGTGCTGTTTTTTAAAAGAGGGCTGGCACTGGCAGCGAGTGCATCGACAAGGAAGATGGTCTCTTCCAGGTCCCCAGGAAGAGGCAGGAGTAGAGGCAGGCAGGACAGGAGGCTGGTGTTGGGTGGGATGGGAGGCTGCTGCCTCCAAAACCCACCGCTTGAGGCCACTGCCTCAGTTGGCCTCATGGAAGAGCCAGCCCTTCAGGTCTGGGATGAGAACAGATCGAAAGCTTGGGACTGGCTCTGCTCTGTGTGTGCTGCTGGTTTCAATGGAGATCATGTTTCTGCAGTTGTGCAGAAAGGAGTTCCTTTGCCAGGTTCACCACTGCTCATCCCCAGTGACTGATCAGTTGTGTAGCCAAGTGTGGCTCTTTATCTTTTCTGACCTCACAGGCTCAGCTGTGCAATAAGGGAATTGCCAGGTCATTTGTGCAAATAAAGACATCCTGCAAGGGATCGACTGTGGCTTTACTCAGCGTTCCAAGGAACAGGGCAGTGCCCAGCACTGGCGCTGGTGACAACCCCCATTCCTTTTTTCTCTTGTGCTTGGCAGAGCTTTCAGGCTGGGAGGGTGGGGTGTCGACCCAGTGAGTTCCTGCTTCCCAGCAAGGAAATACAGTGGCGCTTTTGTGCCTACTGCCTTTGCAGTGTCTTCCTTTCTCCTGGCAGAGAGGAGGAAGCGCAAGCGTGGCCAGACGAAGCTTTATGTGGGCTTCAGTTCATTCATGGTTGTGTAGCAGATGCCCTGCCAGGACAGCAGAAGCTGCACCTATTGAAATCCTCTCTTAAAGGGACAGAAGCTCCCCTTTTCTGCATCTGGTCTCCAGAGAGAGCATCCAAATGCGGGATGATTCAGAACTCTCCCTCTACCCTTAAGGCTTTCTCCCTTTTTCTTCCTTCCTTAAAGGGTAAGTAGATGAGGAGCGAGGTGCTGCAAACTTGGTGTCTCTTTGCAGGCCCTGTCGCAGCCTGCATGGCACTGCCAAGATGCAGGGAGCATTGTGTGGCTTCCCCGTTTAAATGCTTAATACCCGTGACGTGCAGTGTCTCGTTCTAGGGGTGAAAGGACAGAATGGATTCAAGACAGATTCTGTGGCCTATTCTGCATCTAGTATTCACTCCACTGTTTACCAAACCCACGTTGAAACAGCAATTCCCCTCTATGTTACATGCCACTTTCACTTTCTTTGATTGTCAGATTTTATGGTAGCCTCCACACTGCATGCCGGTTTCACTTCCTTTGATCTCTCTGTTTTATGGTACCATCTGCATAGATTTATGGCCGTTTTATGTCTGTTCAGGGGTGACTCTGCAGTCAGTATGGCATTGGCCCCGGGGCATTTGAATGTGGTTTTGAGCCGCATCTTCTTCTGTTCCAGTGTGGGTTTGGTAAAACAACGGAGCAAATGCTAGATGCAGAATGGGCCTTTGCCACCTGGATGTGCCAAGCCATCTTTGCAGGACTTCCAAGGGGGAGGGGGAGGAAGTATCTATAGCATTCACGCCTTCCCCTTCCCTCCACCCTAAGGAACCTATGGAGATACTCTTGATTCTCCGTTCCTCTGCTTTCTCGCACAACACCCCAGGTTAGGCAGAGAACGAGTGACTGGCCTAAGGTCACCCGGCGCTGTCCCTAGTGGGGAGGAGGTTGAACTTGAGCCTCCTTGATTTGGGTTTGTCACTTTCGTCATGACTGGATCTTGTTTGAAGGAACATGTTCTCGCCCCCAACCATACGACTTATTTATTTATTTAATTAAAACATTTATATCCCCCTTTCTTCGTAGTTCAAGACTGCTTACAATAATATTTAAAAAACATTTTCAATTTAAAGCCAAAAATAAAAATAGCAAACCACCAGCCGCCCCCAATCTCATTCTAGTTGAGACATTTTTCTAAGAAGGTCAAAGCAGCGGAAAGCCCCCACCAATCTAACTGTGGGAGGAAGGAGTATTTAAAAGTAGCGTCTCCACGCCACCTCAGCCACTCTTTGCCCTGCAAGAGAAAAACAACAGACCCATACAACACTGTGCCTGAAAATCATGGGAAGGATGTGGGCTAGATGGGATAGTTGCATGGTGGGGTTGTGGAGCTTTAGCTCGGTGGCAGAGGATCTGCTTTGCATGCAGAAGATCGCAGGTTCAGTCCTTGGGATTTCCAATTTAAAAATGGATTTTGGAATAGATGCCCAGGGAAAGGTCCTGAAACTGGTAAAGCAGTGTATTTGAAAAAGTGTGCCTTGCACACGAAAGCTCATATCTTGAATAAACCTTTGTTAGTCTTAAAGGTGCCATTGGACTCTAAATTTGTTCCAGCGTTAGCTGAAGTAGACAGATATGAGCGGTAAGTATTTGACATGCTTAGCCAGATTCCTATGTTCTTCAGAGCCTTTTTGGAGTGAGGGGGGGAAAAAGATCAGGTTTCTGTGTCTTTAACAGATGCAATGAAAGACTCCTGTACTTTTGACAGCTATGTAGAAGAGGGAGTTGGGAGAAGTGACCTTGTCATACAAAGGCTATCTAGTACGTTGACAGTGAATGACCCCCCTCCTGGGGTTACTTGCACAGAAAAGTTAAGATAATTATAAAGCACATTAAGGCTAGACTCTTAATTTCCTTCTTAAATGGTGTGGATCTTGCTACTGTCTTGCCACTCTGCTAAGCAAAGCCTGAAACCTTCCTTCAACCTGAAGAACTGTCCTCCTGTGGTGTAGGGCCACTTAAGTTGAAGGAAAACTTCTTAGCTGGGTGGAATTGCAGCCAGCCTAAGATGGGGGCCATGCCAAGAAGTCCTCTTGAAGTACATGGGATTTAGTTCTGCTTACAACTGTTCAGGCATAAATATTAGAACAAACACTGCGAATTAGGCTGCCAAGAAAATATTTTCTCTACTTGTCTTACTATTCTAATTACAATAGTTAGTGAACTTTATTGTTATACTTGTATTTCCAACAATCCAATAAAATGTAACTGCATACAATCATAAGACTTTGCAATGTGCAGTTTATAAGGAAACTACAAATCCTATACAATATATACATTCATCTGTGTAGTACCTTCAAAAATACCATTCAATAGTTGTGGTTCTATATAGAATTACACAAAATATCCTGAACTTATCAAAGTGTCTCAGAAACAGGGGTCATTTCCTGTGGGAGCGCACAGGAGCAGAGCTCCGGCAGTCAGGAGCCCAGGGGGCGGGCACATGCAACAAGCCCCGCCCCCTGCTCCCAGTAGCCCTCAGTTGGGCCACGAGGAGCAAGAAGCAGCCAAATAAGTTGCAGAGCCCCCCCCCCCGCCACCCCCACTGCCGCACCCACCCTCTGTGAGGGCAGATCTGCGCGTCCCCCCCATAGCTAGCAATCCAAAACAGTCCAGTGGAGCCTGAGCAGTGGGTGTTGCCTTCTGACACACTTCCAGTGATGTCAGGGGTGTGTGTGGCATATGCAAATAAGTTACGCTAATAAGTTATTCTAATAAGGTCCTGCACCTCTTTTTCTACGAAAAGACCCCTGCTCAGAAACACTTTTCACTTCACACATTTAAAACAACTTCTCATGACAATTTGGAACGACTTGAAGCAACTTGACGAGTCTCTTGGTGAACACTCGTTTCGTTCAGCAGAAATTCTTCAGAAGAGAACCCATCTTAATCAGAAGACTTCTCCTGTCTACCCTTCCCTTCCTCCTTGCGGTCTCTTACTCCCTACAGTTGTGTACCGTTTTGGATTGCTGCAGCCACCCAAATGGTGCCTGAACTCTGGCAGTCGGCATTTTGTGATTTCCATGCCAGTTTTTTTCAGGAAACCTGTTCTGGTCCTTTGATAGGCTTTGGCAGTCTCCAATGGATTTAGCTTTTCCGCGCTTAGGGCACATTACAAAGTTCATTAACAACATGAGGACTTGCATCAGATGCGAGATGGGAGTTTTCTTCCTCCTATACACACACTGGCTCTTACCTGCTTGTGACAAAAGCAGGCAGGGAGAAATCGCTGTAGCCTCCCCCCCCCTGCTGTTTTCACCTTTGCTAAGTGTCCCATGGAGCTGCTTTTTAAAATCAAGTTGTTAGGTGGCTCTACATAGCAGTTTCACAACAGTTCCATCCAGGGGTCTTGTTGTAGAAAAAGAGCTGCCGGAGCTCATTAGCATAACTCATTAGCATAACTTATTTGCATATGCCACGCCCCCTGACATCATCGGAAGTGACAGAAGGCCACACCCCCTGACATCACCGGAAGTGTGTCAGAAGGCCCGGCTACTTACCCTCCTGCTTCATCCTCATTCCCAAACGGAATGAGGATCGAAGCAGAGGGCGGGGTAAAGAAGGGGGCGGGGCTTCACCACGTGACCGCCCCGCCCCCTAGAGGTTCTCTTCCGGAGCTCCGTACCTGAGAGCTCCCCCCCGACTAGAGCCCTGGTTCCATCAGACAGTTTGCAAATGTGAAAAAAGTAGGGGGGAGAGGCCAAAGCTACTTCTCCCTGACTGTTTTGATTGCAGCCAGAAACGAACCAGTGTGCATTTGGGAGACAGAAAAGGACCAATGTGCACCTGGGAGGTAGAAAACTCCTGTTGTATTACTGATGCAAAGTTCTCTCATTGTTCCCCAACAAACATGAACACTGTGTAATGCGTAGGTGGACCCTTAGCTATCAATACATCTTCCTTGCTCTTTGGTGGGAGCGCTGTGGGTTTGTTTGCACAAACTGTGGTTCAAGCAAACCAGAGTTTGTTGCGGTTGTCTGCCATAGCCTGACTTCCTTCTTTATTCACACCATGAGGGCGTGAAGCCCAGTCTTATGCCTATTTACATAGATGCGAATTCAGCAGAAGGCTGCTTGGATATAATTATGGCATCTGAGGATGCTTTTGAGAGCACCTTCTATGCCTTACTGTACCGCTTTCCCTGGGTGTTCCTCTGCACTTGCCTGGGCAGGTTGCGCCGTTCTTGCACAAAACTACCTGTGACCGCATATTTGGCTGTGATCCAGGTTGCAATCCAGCAATTTGAAGAGGCAGGCTAGGGAGGAGAGGGGAAAAACTTGTGTCAAGGTTGTAAATAATGGTGGGGCTGGGGGGGGGGTAGCGGCGGCAGGAGGGATGATAAGGAACAGCTTTCTCAAAAAAGACTTCCTTGCTATTTCTCTGAAAGAAATCCCTAAGGGGAAATAGCCTGTTGCCCTGCTGAGCATCCAGCTCTTTTGGTTTCTTGACTTTCTTTGCTCAGCCCCATAGCAAGAGAGTTGATTAATCTTATCTATACCTGTTTTGTCGTCACCCCGACTCCAGACTTCTTGCTTGTTTCCCACGCTGTTCCTGGTGGCTGTTGTATGGCAGGACACTCCAGCCTGGAAGGCCAGTGACCTTTTATAACCAAAGGCCAAATGATGTCAAAATTCAGAGTAAGAGATCAGCAGAGAGCCACTATGAACATTTTTATTTGTATAACTGAAAAAAAGTAATGTTATCAGTAATAGTAATGCTACTGATAAGTGTCGTGTTGATTAATAATCTGTAAAGTTCCTGCCCAAAGACTGGTTATTGCAAGCCCATTATTAAAAGTGGCACACGGGAGGTCTCATGATAAGTGGCAAAACAAAGTTTGAGTCCAGTGGCACCCTTCAGGGCAACAAAGTTTTATTCAAGGAATAAGCTTTCACATGCATGCACCCTTCTTCAGATACTGAGACTGAGATCAAATATTTTTAAAATAGTGCATGAAGGATGAACACTGAGATTCAGAAAGTGGGGGGGGGGTTGCAAGTGTTTTTTTTGTTTTGTCTTGTTTTTTGCAGTTCTTCAAAAGTCCAGACAGGAATGGCGATGCCTGGCACAAAATCCTGAGAATCATGGTATGCTGGATAGTTAAAACCAGACAGAGCACTGAGGTTCAGGCCCCCAAATCCTGTGCGTTTTTCTGATCAGCCTGCCACTGAAACAAGAAATTCTGTAGAACTAAAAATACCATTGTTGGTTTTGCTAGTCTTTCTTACGACACGGCTTCTGCATTTTAGGTTGAAACTTCTTTTTTGTTCAGTATAAATGTTATCTGTATGTATCCTACCCTCCTTCCCACTGCACATTTTGTAATGAATGTAATGAATGTAATGAATGTAATTGCATTATAGATTTAGGCATGGAGATGTTCCCATACAGAAGTTTTCTTATTGATTATTTCTCTCTAACTTAAGTGTGAAGGGGCTGTGGTTCAGTGGTAGACCATCTGCTTTGCATGCAGAAGGTCATTGGTTCAATCCCTGGCACCTCGAGGTAAAAGAATCAGGTACTATGTAGAAGACTTCAACCTGATACCCTGGAGAGCAGCCACCAGTAGGGTTGTTGACTCTGGTTTGGGAAATTCCTGGAGATTTGGGGGTGGAGCCTGGGAACTGTAATCTGGGAGAACTGGGTTTGATTCCCCACTCCTCCACTTGCACCTGCTGATGTGACCTTGGGTCAGTCACAAGCTCTGGCACAGCTGTTCCTGAAAGAGCAGTTTGTGTCAGAGTTCTCTCAGCCCCACCCACCTCACAGGGTGTCTGTTGTGGGGAGGGGAAGGGAAAGGAGTTTGTAAGATGCTCTGAGACTCCAAGTGAAGGGCGGGGTATAAATCCAATCTCTTCTTCTTCTTCTTTAGTTTCTCCTAGACGCTATAGAATGCCCTCTGAAATGGCTATTTTATCCAGGGGAACTGATTTCTGCCATCTGGAGCTCAGTTTTAATTCTGGAAGAATCCCAGGCCCCTCTTTAAGGCTGGTAATCCTCGAATTCAGGCAGAACTAGGCACTGCAGTGATCCTCCTATTCTCTCAGGAGGACCAGAGGAAAGGAGAAACCAGGCTTCCTGTGCCTTCCATAGCTGGCCATAGCTGCCCAAAATTCATCCTTTTGCATAAGCACTAAAGTTCCAAGAGTCTTGATTCGTATTTCGTTAGGCTACCTCAATTCTGCATCCTATTACGTTGACTGATCTGTGGTTTTAGAGCATGGGATTATTGGCATGGGTCATCCTGCCTTACAGCTGTTAGGCAAGATAACTTTGGGAGTTGGGATACCCCCCACCCAGTGTTTTGGCTCAGCCTGTCTGTTAACAGCAGTACCCACCTTGCTGCTGGCTTCTGTCTTTTTAAGACAGGCGGAGTAGTTCGAACCTTTTAGGCCCCTCGACTTCAGGCGTTCTAGGAAAGGAAATGGGTCATGCGGCTTAGTGGCTATAATTGCTTGTTTCAAAAAGCCGGCCTGTTCAAATACTTCTGGGCCTGTTTTTCTCAGGAAATTATGTTATGCGCCCACAGGCTGTCTGTCTGTGAATAGGTATCCTGAGGTAATATCCCCTCACAAGCACACTCACTTCCACATATAGCAATTTTATTGCTCACTCATGGGGTGAGTCAAAGCCCTGAAGTGAATTAAGAAAGAATTGTCAATCCAAGGCAGGCAAGAACTCTTGTCTCACTTTTCTTTCACTCTGAGGAAAAAAGGTGAACTTCTTTCTAGTGGGTTGCATTCCAAAATACCAAGTTACTGTTCACAAGTTACAGCGAATATGTGTACAATCCGTATACATTTGAGTTTTAAAAGAAATACATGCATTGAGTAATTCTCAGATTACAATTGATGCATGTACAGCTGAACACGTGATTGAAACCCCACATTATTCAGGACCTGGTCCCCGGTTTCAGTTGCAAAGTGAACACACCTTGGCTCTTTCTTAAAACAGATATATGCACATACATGCAGGAGGTATGTACATTCACTGTAACCCGCAAACAATGATAAAGTAAAACTCCCTTTCTTATGGGCTCTTTAACCCACTTTTGCCTTCTGAAGGCAAGTGGATTTCCCCCCACACACCTTAAGGATAAAATGCTGTCCTCCTGCAGTTAATAAAGCTTTCACCTGAGTCTTCCAAAACCTGTTTTGGTACAAGGTTTGTTTGTTTGTTTTTACTGTGCTTAATCCTAAAGGTGTGTGAAACCTTACCAAAAAAAGCCACCATCAAAAGCCAAAAGAGTCCACTTGGAAAGGATATTAGTGTTCTCTCTCTGTTTCAATTTCATTTGTATCCTGCCTTTCCTTCAAGGGGCTCAGAACAGCAGACCTGCCTATCTCCTCCTCCAGGTAAGGTAGACTGAGAGAGAGAGTGACTGGTCCAAAGCCATCCAGCAAGCTTCAAGCACTTGCTTTTCCCTTTCTTTTAATGAGAGGTAAATTGAATGTCAGGTGCAGGGTCACCTGATCTCACCAGATTTTAGAAGATAAGCAGGATCGGCCCTGGTTAGTCTTTGGATGGGAGACCACCAAGGAATACCATGGTCTCTATGCACAGGAAGGCAATGGCAAACCACCTCTGTTAGTCTGTTGCCTTGCTAACCCTATAGGGTCGCCATATGTCGGCTGCGACTTTACAGCACTTTACATAGACAAATTGGGTATCAGGCTTTGTAGTTAATACTGGGGGGGGGGCAACAAGGCCCGTATCTGTGACATCATTGGTCTTTCACATTTCTCTCCACCAGAGTGGGACTAATACCGTTAGGGACAGGAAGATGGGGGAGGATGGCTTCATTTGTTGCCGCATTCCCTGTGCTTATCTAATCCCCTTGGGGAGTTACACTCTGTTCTCTGTCCTTTACTGACTAGGAGGGACTTTTCTAATGTCCTATTGTTCTAAGTGCAGTCAATTGAAGTAACTGGTGTATGCGCAAGAAATGTTCTAAATATACCCCAAGGCTCACTCAGAACAGTGTGCTTGGGGCGGAGATAAGTCTGTCCTGTCACCGAGGAGGAAAAGCCCCAAGTTCAGGATGTGGGGGCTGTAGAAAATAAGAAATCTTGGCCTTGCCGGCTTCATCAGGAGGAAGGACCTGCCCTGCCTGACCTTGTAAGATAACGGTGGGCTTCAGAACCATGTGTGGGTGCGCGCACATGCACTGAGGGAGCCCATTCTGAGGCAGGCTTGAGACAGGACCCTGTTCAGTTTCTAAGAATAAGGAAGTTTCTAGAAGCAAGAGACGTCTACAGTCAGGATTTCACATCAGAAACCACAGTTGGTGGGTAGCAGCAGAGATAACACAATTTCTTCGCAACAGTCTGGCACAAACAGTGGCTCTGTGGATTAGCAGCTTTGGGTAAACTGTTGTGGGTGGAAGCCAAATGAAGCCTGTCTTCAAACTAGGGTTGCCAACCTCCAGGTAGTGGCTGGAGATCTCCTGCTATTACAACTGATTTCCACACTACAGAGATCAGTCCCCTTGGAGAAAATGGCTGCTTTGGAGGGAGGACTCTATGGCATTATACCCCACTGAGGTACTTGCCCTCCTTAGGCGGTATCCCCCAAATCTCCAGGAATTTTCCATCCCAGAGTTGGCAACCAGTGCAGTGTAGTGGTTAAGCGTGTCAGACTGGTATCTGGAAGACCTGTGTTCAAATTCCCACTCGTGCCATGGAATCTTGCTGGGTGACCTTGGGCCAGTCACACTCTCTCAGCCTAACCTACCTCACAAGTTTGTTGTGAGGATAAAATGGAGGAAAGGAGAACGATGTAACTGTTTGGGGTCTGAATTGAGGGGAAAGGCAGGGTACAGATGAATTAAATACATTACAAATGTAGTGATTCTGGGAGAGCTGCACCTGAAGGACAGCTGGTCTCTGCCCCAAGTGCCCTCCAAAGTGCTTTGGTTTTCTCCCCTCCTTCCCTCATGGAAGTTCATTTTCTGCATCACCGACAAAATCACATTGCATGTCTCCCTTCATCCTCTTGAGATTTTAGCTCCAGCCAGTTAACAATGTTCCCTCTAAGCTGCGGAGTTTTGGGAGCAAAAATTCTGCTTTGTGAGCTACTGGCATTAAAGATGTGAGCAAGCAATTTGGCTACTTAAACATAAGAACATAAGAGATGCCAATGCTGGATCAGGCCAAAGGCCCATCCAGTCCAACACTCTGTGGCCAGAAATACCAGTGCCATCAGGAGGTCCACCAGTGGGGCCAGCACATTAGAAGCCCTCCCACTGTTGACCCCCCCAAGCACCAAGAAGACAGAGCATCACATGTCCCAGAGCCCCTATCTATACCTTGTGGCTAATAGCCACTGATGGACCTCTACTCCATATGCTTATCTAATTCCTTTTTGAAGCCGTCCATGCTTGTAGCTGCCACTACCTCCTGTGGCAGTGAATTCCATGTGTTAATCACTCTTTGGGTGAAGAAGTACTTCCTCTTATCCGTTCTAACCCGACCGTTCAGCAATTTCATTGAGTGCCCACGAGTTCTTGTATTGTGAGAAAGGGAGAAAAGTACCTCTTTCTCTACCTGCTCTATCCCATGCATAATCTTATAAACCTCAATCATGTCACCCCTCAGTCG
>NW_015167081.1:131750-158188 GCF_001447785.1 Gekko japonicus
CAAAAGGTCGGTTTTCGTTAGGCTTGGACGATTGAAGGGGGAAAAGTCCAGGGAGCTTTAAGCTCTAGCGTCCGCCATTACTCGCTCCGACGCCACGCCCCCCCACTTAGGACCAAATCAAGGATCGCCTCTCCCCTGGTAGGTTCCGTGACCATCTGCTCCATAGCATAGTCATTTAGGGTGTCTAGAAACTCAATCTCTTTTTCTCGACTAGAACACATATGGACCCAATCAATGTGTGGGTAGTTAAAATCACCTATTACAACACAGTTCTTTTGTCTAGCTGCTATCTTTGATTCATTCATCATTTTATAATCCTCCTCTATCTTTTGATCTGGTGGGCGATAACAAACTCCCAGTGTTAAGTTTCCTTTTGGCCCCCCTATTTCAACCCATAGAATTTCCAGAAGCAAATCCAATTCTCTTAGTCTCTCAGTCTTTCTGGACTTTATACCCTCTCTGACATACAGAGCCACCCCACCTCCAACCCTTCCCCCCCCATCCTTCCGATATAATATATAACCGGGAATCACCGTATCCCACTGATTTTCCTCATCCCACCAAGTTTCTGAAATACCCACAATGTATATTTTCCCCTCCAACACCAAGCACTCCAACTCCCCGATTTTACCTCGGACACTTCTAGCATTTGTATAGAAACAGCTATAATTTCCCATTCAAGTTAAGTCTGCAACCTTCCTCTTGCTATCTCGAGACCTTGTCAGGCAGTCCAAGTCACTAGCCATGGTCTCAGTGGACAATTTCAATCCACCGCCATGTAGAAAAGCAACAGGTACCCCCTCACCTCTCTCAGATGAGCCAACCCGAACCAGAGTCTTTTCATCACCTGTCGGCTTTCCCCCAATATTCAGTTTAAAAACTGCTCTGCCACCTTTTTGATTTTAAGCGCCAGCAGCCTGGTTCCTTCTCGGGACAAGTAGAGACCGTCTTGCCTGTACAGCTCCCTCTTGTTCCAAAATCTACTTCATAGATTAGTTTGCTCTGGAGCCATCTTTCCTGAGCCAAAACAAAAATGTGTGAGCCAGAGGCTAAAAAACTGCGAGCTAGCTCACACTAACTCAGCTTAGAAGGAACACTGCAAAGGGTCACAATTATTACGAACCGTGGTTCACAACACCAAGCACAATTCAGAGCACCGGTTCTTACCTTAAAGACTGTAAATGTCTTACAGCTGGAGCACTTGAAGAACCCCATCCTTCTGTACTGCCCAGCCCACCAATTAAGATCTTCTTCCCGAGCTCTGCTCTGTGCCCCTGCCTGTAGAGGGGCAAGGCATGTGGTGACTAGAGAGGGCTTTTCCGGTGGTGGCACCTCTCCTCTTGAACGTCCTCCCCCTTGAGCCTCGCCTACTGCCTACTGCCTACTTTCCTTTCCTTCAGGTGCCAGGTTGAAACATTTCTCTTTACCCAGGCTTTTAGCTAATGGGTTTCATATCCTTTAGCTATTTTATTGCCTTTACCAGCATAGCCCAGGCTAGCCCGATCCCATCAGACCTTGGAAGCTAAGCAGGGTCGGGCCTGGCTAGTATTTGGAGGGGAGATCTCTAACAAATACCAGGGTTGCAAGAGGGACACAGGCAATGGCAAACCACCTCTGAACGCCTCTTGCCTTGAAAACCCTACGGGGGTCACCATAAGTCATTTGTTGGTAGGTGTGCTAAAAACAACAGCTATCCTGAGGACTGTTGGAGAAGAAAGCTGAGGAGTATTTTGGGAGGCCCTGATGGAAGACAAATATCTGCTTTTTTGTTTTTGTTTTTAAAAAACCCTACTTTGCTCCATTTGGTTTTTTAAAAATATTTTTTATTTCAGTAAGTTTAAATAGGGTGCAGAAGAAAAGGTTATGAGGGAGAAAAGGAATAAGGGTGAGGCACTTTTTTTTTTTTACAAATATTGAAGAGAAGATTTAACAAATGGATTAATAAATCTAAGTAAATCATCATAATATTGTAACATTACCGATAACACTTATTTCCCTGTAATATATTTTCACAATTCCTAATCTAAAAATAGAAATTATAAGGAAGGATATATAAACAAATCCCCTCAGTATTTTATGTACATTTGAAATAATCACGTAGCCATTTAAAACAATTTGTAGTAATGGGGAAATAACAAAATTTCATATCACAGTTCAGAATCAGCATGCATTCACCCAGGTTAACTTTGTTTTTTAAAAAAATTTTGGCTTCATTTGGGAGCTTTGCAGGCCAGCTTGCTTCTCCTTTTCAATGCTTGCTGTTCAGTGGTGAAAGAGAAGCAAATTCTGGCTCCTCCGCACTGCTGATTGCTTGAGGGAATCATCTACCAGCTGTCAGAGGATTCCAGCTTTTCAGGATCCCTAGCACTGTGTGCTTATTAACACGATACTTCCCCTGAAGTAGTGTAGAATGTCTTGCTGGAGAGGACTATTCCGTACTGTAGAGGCTAAAGTTACCAACTGCAGCTTGGGAAATTCCAGGAGATATAGGGGTGGTTCCTGGGGAGGGTGGGATTTTGGGAGGGGAGGGAGCTGGGAGGGGACGTGATGCCATGGCGTCTGCTCTCCAAAGCTTCAATTTCCTCCAGGGGAACTGCAGAGCCGTTGTTATTTTGGGAGAATGCCAGGCCCCACCTGGCGATTGGTAATCCTGGTGGAGACATGTCCTGCAGCCAGAAGGTATTATTTGTTCCGACTTGTTTTCTTAGAAAAACATTCTTGGGATGACCACTTCTGCCTAGAACAAGGTGGAATTTTGGTGTGTTTTCAGACACATTTTTTTCTTAGCACACCTACCAACCAGGGGTCGTTTCGTAGAAAAAGAGCTAGGGGAACTAATTAGCATATGCCACACCCCCTGACATCACCGGAAGTGTGTCATAAGGCCACACCCCCTGACATCACCGGAAGTGTGTTATAAGGCCACACACCCCGCCCCCAACGGTCCCAGCCGCCGCCGCCGGCCTTGCAGCTCCACTGCCGAGCCCCATGAGGGGCCCGGCGGTGGACCTGCAAGGCCGGCGGGAGTGCAAGGAAGCCCTGCGAAGGCCCTCCCTGGCCCCAGGCAGGCAGGGGTGGGGAGAGGCAGGGAGGAAGCAACTTACCCTCCCTCTTCTCCTGCCTCCTGGCTGAATGAGGGCCGGAAGCGGGGCGGCCGGAAGCGGGGGGCGGGGCTTCGTCATGTGCCCCGTCCCCGTACCTCACCGGGGGAACTGCGATCCCCCGCGATCCCCCCCGAAATGACCTCTGCTACCAACCAATGCTCCCTCTAAGCTGTGGAGTCTTGTGAGCAAGAATTCTACTTCGTGAGCTACTGGCATTAAAGTTGTGAGCGAGCGATTTGGCTACGGCATAAATTGGTTTGTTCTGGAGCCATCCTTCCTGAGCTAAGACAAAAATGTATGAGCTGGAGGCTAAAAAACTGTGAGCTAGCTCACACTAACTCAGCTTAGAGGGAACACTGCTACCCACCCCTGCTCCTGATCTGTTCTCTGAGGTGGTGAGTGGGCTGGGGGCTGGGATCCACAGAATTTGGGCTCCATCCATTTGTTTGGCATCTTCCCACTACTGCAAACAGGACCAATCTTGTTTGATCCCATGAACTGATGAAGATGAAGCGGGCCTTTGAATCTGCCATTGGACCATTTTGGATTAGGCATAGTCTCTAGAGGTGCCTGCAAACGTTTTCCACAAATCACCAGCATTGCATGCAGCATGAGATCACTTCTGGGGAATTATTATTATTGTATGGCAGTATATGTAGTATAGCCAGGAGATCCTAAGATTGTCTGGCATCCTTAAGTATTATGTACCACTAGCTGGCGAGCTAGACTTGTTTTTAAGCCGAGAGATGTTTCAGAGGTGGTTTGCCATTTCCTGCCTCTACATCATGCCCCTTGTATTCCTTGGAGGTCTCTCATCCAAATACTAGCCAGGGCTGACCCTGCTTAGCTTCCAAGATCTGATGAGATCAGGCTATCCTGGGCTATCCAGGTCAGGTCACTTCTAGGGAAAACTTTGCTCTAGGAATCACCAGAAACATGATGGTTTTACCATAGAGATTTCAGCAATTCCCAGAGTGACTTGATGTCACTTCTGGTTTTCCCAGGTAGCAATGTCACACCAAATGTGATGCCCGCCTATTTTCTTCACCTCTCATGTCCCATCAGTTGTCAGCCAGCTGTCACACAGTTTCAAGGACTGGCATGAGGATAATTAACAACATGTGAGATTTTTCAGTGATTGGGTGTCGTGTTTTTACATAGCTCTTAGCCATATAAGGGGCCTGTGCATCCAGCCTGGTGTTAGAGAAATTTTAGATCAACTGCTGGTTTTTGTTCTGGATTTTCTGCTGGAGGTCTCAATATTTTGCTGCTGCTTCCCCAAAGGCCAAGGGTGTAACCTGACATCAGCTCAGTTTCACATCTGCACAACTGCTCCACATTTCACACAAGGATGCTAGCAAGAGAAGGTCTTGAGGGCTGATTAAGAGTTCTGGAGAACTCAAAAGTTTGCATGCTGTTTTTGTCATTTTGGTCAGTCCTCATAAAAGGTATTTAGTCTCTGTCTTGAGTTTAAAACTTTAAAGCACTTTGTAGGGTGCTGCGGTGGCTCAAGTGGTTAAGACGCTGAACAGCAGGCTGTGGAAGGTCAGTAGTTCAGCAGTTCAAGACCCGGGTGCCTCAAGACAGGGTGAGCTCCTGTCTCTAGTTCCAGCTCCTGCCAACCTAGCAGTTTGAAAGCAAGAAATTGCAAGTAGATAAATAGGTACCACTTCGGTGGGAAGGTAACAGCGTTCCGTGCGCCTTGCTGTTTAGTCATTCCGGCCACATGACCACGGAAACGTCTTTGGACAGCGCTGGCTCTTTGGCTTTGAAACGGAGATGAGCACCGCAACCCTAGAGTCGGATTCGACTGGCTTTCGAGCAAGGGAACCTTTACCTTTACCTTTATAGAAAGGACTTGACAGTTGAAAGAGATTGTGCGTTTTCCCACAGGTGTGGTTGCTGGTTTCCCTGGATCAGCTTTTTTCAGTTCCTCTTAATTTTTCCTGCAGGTGGTTCTCCCCCCACCAGCATCGCTTTTGTCCATTTCCTTGTCTTGCAGCTTGCAAAAGCATCCTCTGCATGACAAGTCCCCTTCATTTTTTCTTTCTCTGGGAAACCACAGCCTTGCGATTGGTCAGTTCTGCAGTGACTTTGCTGTTACTGATCTCCAAAGGCAAATATTTCATCACTGGAAAGGGAGGGGGAAGTTGCTGTCTGCATCATCGGGTTTCAATACACATCACATGCCTGTCAATAGACCCCCCCCCCAAAAAAAAGCATGCGGTCTGTGATCCAATAGGACTTCCCCCCAAAGGCATGTGATGTGTGGTCTCTGAGCCAATAGGCCTTTATGTATCACCAGAAAGGCGGGAAAGAATTGTGGTGAAAACATTTGGTGTGGGAAACCAGCCTCGTGACCTAATCTTTGTATCTGACATCAGCTGCTGGTGCTTTCCGATAATGCAGCAACTGCCCTGAGCTGAAGAACAATGTACTGTCAAGTTGTAACTGAGTCATGGTGACCCCACCCACAAGGCATTCCTAGCTATAGACAAGCAGAAGTGATTTGCCCTTGCCTTCCTCTGCACAGCAGCCTCTGTCTTTTTTGGTGGGCTCCCATCCAAGTACTAACCCCATGGCTCATCTTGCTTCACTTCCAGGCTGTGAGAAGAGCAGGCTCAACTGGGCTATTTAAGCTGCCAGCAGCTCCTGAGGGGAGGGATTTAATACAACAGGACAGTGAGTGAAACAGGGTACAGAGGAGTTCTCAGTGCTGCC
Organism: Gekko japonicus; assembly: GCF_001447785.1. Classification (NCBI taxonomy): domain Eukaryota; kingdom Metazoa; phylum Chordata; class Lepidosauria; order Squamata; family Gekkonidae; genus Gekko; species Gekko japonicus. Next base: position 137,576 of record NW_015167081.1, read on the forward strand.
ATTTCACTGAAGAAAGCCTCCTGACTTGAATGGCATCTGATCCTTTGGTAAATGAATATGGACGTGGTATCGACAGAGCAGTGTGGACTGCCCCAAGGAGCTTGCATGCCAAGCAACATTACAGGTCACTTACATGTTGATTCACAGTCTACAGAGTTTCTGCCGCCTGATTGCCGGTGGTCGTGAGTCCTTTGTTAAGAAGTGGCATGAGGTCCCACAATAAGTAACAATTGCACATAATGGAATTTGTGTCCTGGCATCGGTGCACAGTTTGGATTTTGATTACTGGCAGCTGTTCACCATTATCACTTCCCTGTTTGTAAATCTTCTCTAAGAAGCATCTTTTTTTTTTTTACTGTCAAATCACAGCTGACTTATGATGAACCAAGCAGATGGTTTCAAGTCAAGAGATGAACTGAGGTGGGTTGCCATTGCCTGCCTCTATATAATGACCCTGGAGTTCCTTGATGGTCTCCCTTCCAAGCACTAACCAGGGCCAACTCTGTTTAGCTTTTGAGATCGGATGAGACTGAGCTAGCCCGGGCTATCCAGGTCAGGGCAAGAAGCTGTTAAGTCCTACAGAAATCTTTGCCTGTCACAGACTAATTTTCTTTTTAACAGAGAGGCCTACTTGGTTCCATACTGCTCTGGAGCCATTGGCTGTGTTCTCAACATAACCTCTGTTTGCATGCTACAGTGAACTCATGTACATCCTGCCTGTAGGTGCATACATGCATTTATAAGAAAGAGCCAGTGTGCATTCACTTTACAAATTAAACACCAAGGACTAGTACCTGGATAAATGAGGGTTTGTATCACATGTTCAGCTGCACATGAGAATTACTCAGTGCACAAAGAGCAACTGAGTGTACAATGTACACCGATTGTACATGCATCCATTGTAACTTGTGAAGAGGGCTGTAGACCTTTGGGGGAAGACAGCAGAGGAAGAACATGCCCCAGGTGGAGAAGTTGGGTTCTAATTGGTTATCTGTGTTGCTGTTCCAGGAATCAAAGGGCATTTCCACCGGGTAGTTTCTGGGTTCTTGGACTGGTTGGTGTCTTTGTGCTCATCTTGGGGGTTCTCGAAGAAGTATGCAGGGGACACAGAGGGTGCAATCTCCCGTTATTTAGCTCACAGTGCATCTTAGCCTTGATTGACAGAGTGTTGAGCATGCTCAAGTCTCGTTGGGACTGTTGGTTGGAATGGGGAAGCTAACATTCACTGGTGTGGGACCGAAGTTTCTTACCCAAAAGCTTCTTGGAACAGCTTCACATTCTTGTTCTTACACCATACGAAGCATGAGAATAGCATATATATTAACAGCGGTTGTGGGGGAAAGTACCTACGGAGACCTATAAAGAGCAGTAGGATTTCTGCCCTGGAAAGTTTACACTGTTCTCTTGTGGGGGAGACAGCTCTGCTCCTTTGAAGCTGGAGAGCACTGATTGGCCAGGTGCCTGTGACGTTGCCTCTTATTGTTTCCCTGAAGCAGTTTTTTCCACTTGAAAAAAACAATTTCTTAAAAAAAAAATTAAAGAATCTGTGATTGTCATTTGTTTAAAGATACAATTATGTACAGAACAACTAATGCCAGCAATGTGGTGGTGGGGTTTTGAAACAAAAATATCCAAGGGTTGCTGTCGACGTGGGCATCTGCTGATGAAGACCAAAGGTAGAGGGAAGTTAGCTTATCTGCCAGACATACAAAGTTGTGTAGACTTCTGGTTTTTGATTTTTTTAAAAAATGTGTGTGTGCATCTTGAGACCCTGCTCAAGAACCTGTCTCAGGCATCTGTGTGAATCTTCAGGCCCCACCTGGAGCTTGGCAACCTGACAAGGAGCATTATCTGCGCTACGCTTAGGTTTATGTGGTGAATCCATGGTGATTAGAAGATCTATGGTTAGTTTGTGACTAAGCAATGCCTGCATAAGCGAAAGGGGAAACTAGCTGCGTCAGGAAAACATGCAAAGCCACAGTGTCTTCTGATTGGTTATAGTGAGCAGTCAACCTGTTGTCTTATTAAAGAAATGCCATTCCATGATTACAGTAGAGGCTTGAGAAATCTCCAGTGTGTCAACATATCGGCAACAGCAATGCATTTTTTTTAAAAGTTCTCAGACAGAACATGAGATTTTTTTCCTTAATCAAAATGAAAATGTCACCTGTTTGATGTGAAGTTTCAATAAGTTTCATAGTGCTCTTAAAATATTGGTTGAGTGACTGTCTTGTTACTCAAATTGAGACAATTTCTGCGGTGAATCTGAAACTCTTTGGGGAAATGTGTACATGAGATCAGATGTGCCCCTTGGAAATGCCGCTGTCTCGAATAAAGCTGGGGCACATCCTGCTTGAGACAGGATTGCAAGGAATTTGCTATTATCTGATGGTCCTAATGAAATCCTGTGAGTTTTGTACTACTGCGAGTCTCTCTGGGTCTCATGAAATCAAGGCCAGCATGTTGCATCGGAAGACGGGGATTCTTGAGGGCTCTGTCTTCCATCTCTGCAATGGCTTTCCTTTGGAGATCTTGCTGAACATGAGACTTTTTCTCCATTGGGTAGAGTATTCTGGCACAGGAGTTAGAGAGCTGGACTAGCATGGGGGAGGTGAGAGTTCAAAGTCCCACCCTGTCATGAAGTTTAATGAGTGATCTTGGATTGTCTCTTGCCCTAACCTACCTCCCAGGGTTACATAAGAACATAAGAGACGCCAATGTTGGATCAGGCCAAAGGCCCATCCAGTCCAACACTCTGTGTCACACAGTGGCCAGAAATACCAGTGCCATCAGGAGGTCCACCAGTGGGGCCAAGACATTAGAAGCCCTCCCACTGTTGACCCCCCCAAGCACCAAGAAGACAGAGCATCACTTGCCCCAGAGCCCCTATCTATACCTTGTGGCTAATAGCCACTGATGGACCTCTGCTCCATATGCTTATCTAATTCCCTTTTGAAGCCGTCCATGCCTGTAGCCGCCACCACTTCCTGTGGCAGTGAATTCCATGTGTTAATCACTCTTTGGGTGAAGAAGTACTTTCTTTTATCCGTTGTGTTGCAAAGATAAGGCAGGGGTGGGTGTGTCCACATACACTGTTCCTTGAAGGAAGGATGGGATTAAAAAAAACCTTCATAAAGCAGCTGCATCAGCACATTAGCTTCCATGTCGTTGGACATGTGCAACAATGCGCTGACAGTGTCAGTGTTCCATAGATTGTGAGTTCCATAGGTTGTGTGCAGTGGTGCAGGTCTAAAATCCTGTGTCCTGGGCCAGTTTAAAGTCTTGTCCTGAGCCCAGGGGGCTGAGAACTGCCGAAGCCAGGAAAGGATTGTTCAAGTAGAGGAAGAGGCAGATCTTCTACTTGTATCCATGTCCGCACACACTTCCCTGTAGAGTTTTGGGCTCAGCCTTCAGATTGTCTAGATGCCATTGGTGCATGGTGGTTTTTTCAGTGTCTCAGACTGAAACTTCACATTTCTCATCAAAAGGGATTTTTTGTGGGGGTTTGATTAGTTGCTTGTGGGGAGGGGTTGTTGTGAGACAAGCGGTGAGTTCTTTCTTCTGATCTCCACAGGGGCCCCTCCGCTCCCCCCCCCATGAAAGACCAGTGTGGGGGAAGCCATCAAAGTACCGGGCTGCAAGGCAGCATGAATCAATTTAGTTGTCGGCGCATGTGCCTTTGTGTTGCATAGTCTACTTTTCTAATAAGTTTAGAAATGATGTGATTCAGTGTAAGCCCTTGGGAGATAGCAAAGCAGTTATCAGTTTTAAAATGAAAGATGGAAACTTGGGGGCATTTTTGCCACAGGTTATGTTATGCATGTGGGGAATGTGACTCCCTTTTTGGCTGTTTCCCACACAGCAAGCTAGAAGGCTGTTAGGAAGTGATTCTTACTCCCTTGGCACTGTTTTGCTCTGTTAGGATAACCCCGGCTGTTGGCATACCTCCACTATGAACTCTGTTTGTCACATTGCAAACTGGTAGGATGGTGGGAACAGCACAGCTGACTCAAACAACCCCAAGAAAGAGATGTTGTGCTAACCCCTGTTTAGTGTGGTACTTTGTTTTGGGGAAGTATTGTAGATTAAGTGTGAATGGGCAGCCTGGGAATATGTCATATGGCCATACTTTGTGGTTGAGCATTGGCAGGCCCCGCCATCCCCAAACTGCAAAGCAACAATCGACAACTACCAAGTTGTCCACCATGCAAAGCAAATGTGCTACCACTGAGCCACCCTTCAGTGACTGACATTAACTAGTTTAACTGTGTAAAGAGTACAGGGGAAATTATGAATGGGATTTTCATCTTTAGGTGAAGAACAATGCATTGCATTGTTAGTGAGATCATGGACAGAGTGGGGGACAGCAAATCAACTGAAGCTCAGTGCAGATCAAATGGAGGTATTGATGGGTGGTCTGTTTGATCAAGAGATAGGGCTATTCTGTCTTTGGGGTTACATTCCCCGTTAAAGATCAGAGATGCTCTGTGGTTGTGCTTCAGTTCTGCTGTGAATGGAAGCCCAGGTGGCTGTGGTCGTCACCAGGTATGCATTTTATTGGCTTTGGCTGTTTTGTGAGCTGTGTCTTCTCTTGGAAGATGGCAATCTTGCCACAATCAATCCTGCCTCGATAAGAGTTGGATTGGACTATTATAATGGGCTCTTCCAGTTTGGTGTAGAGAGCCAGTTTGGTGTAGTGGTTAAGAGCGTGGACTCTAATCTGGGAGAACCAGGTTTGATTCCCCACTTCTCCACATGCAGCTGCTGGTGTGACATTGGGTCAGTCACAGTTCTTGGAGCTGTTCTCTCACGAGCAGTTCTCAAAAGAGCTCTCTCAGCCCCACCTACCTCACAGGGTGTCTCTTGTGGGGAGAGGAAGGGAAAGGAGATTGTAAAACGCTCTGAGAGAAGGGCGGGGTATAAATCCAACTACCCTCCTCCTCCTCGGCTACTGTTAAATGCAGTCTAAAAATGCCCAAATAGTCCAGAATATAATAACACAAAATTATTAACTAGCCCCTGAAACCATACTCTGCTAGTTTTCAGAGAACTTTGTTGGTTGCCAGTATGTTTCCAGACTGAATCCAAAGGGCTGGCTTTGATCATTTCCATACATACCCTCCCCTCTCCACAGTTCTTCAGAAAATGCCTTCTTCTATAAAAAACCTTCCTGGGCCTATTTGAATGGGACTGTGCCTGCAGTGGGGTTGGCAGCTCTCACTAGCAGTGGGGCCTGTCCAGTAATTCTACCTTGTTTTATGGGAACCCGCTTCCCCATTAAGTCCTCCAGTAATGGTCACACAACCTAAACCTTTCCTTTCTAGAGAGCCTCTGGGAGTTGGCCTTCAAGTAACATCCTGAGGTAGCAAATTACGAGTTGCGTGAAGAAGCATTTCTATCTGTCCTAAATTTACTGCCCATCAAATACACTGAGTTTCCCTGAACTAGGAGAGGGAGAACAAACTCCCAACCTACCAGTGCATAGTTTTCTAAACCTCTGCCATGTTTCCATCCTCTTCAGTGATCTATGTTAGACAAAATTAATCCATTTGCTGCTTTCCCCTGAGAGCTCTGCCTGTGTTTTATTGACCCCACTTTGTAGATTCTTGTTATTTTTTTGTAAAGCACCTGGAGTGCTTTAGGCAACAATCTTTATTATTTGCTCCAGCAAGCCACCATCAAAGGACAGAAAGGTGGGAGGGGAGGAAGTTATTAAAATTCAGAGCAAAATAACTTCTTTCCCACTCCCTCCTTTTTCTGTCTTGCCCAAATCCTATTTCTTCCTCTTTGGTCTGTTTCTGCTGCATCATGGTTATCCTACCATGTGCAATTTGCATGGTTGTTGCAGACAGAAAGCAAAAGAGTGGCTTTTTTGGTTTTTTCTTCTTCTAAAAGCAGCCTACAGTTTCCGTAAACGTACTATGGGTTTCTGCTTGGGTTGACGAATGTCTTCTGGAGGTTGCCCACCAAGGCTTCTTGCCACCCACAAGTTCGTAGGACAAAGTTCTGTGTCTGGACCACAAGGGTGTTGGTGTTCCTACGTTCCTTCTTGCTTCAGGGCCGACTCAGCAGTTGCAGGGATCGGGAAGCTGCTGGCGGGAAGTCTCTGGACCTGGCGACCCTCATTGGACTAGACGGGAAATTGGTTTCACCTAGCAGGGCTCTGCTGATGTTCATGTGCTAGTCTGCAGGGGATGGCAATAAACAGAGCAAGGTGTTGCCCTGCTTGGAACTAATTTGACATGGCAATTGAATTGTTTAAGGCACACTGCAGCACCACTCATGGGACTCTGAAGTCAGAAGGAATATGGAAATGCCAACAGCATTTGACCTAAAATGCCCCCCAAGCTGCTGTTTGCCCCATTGGCACAGCATTCTGATATAAGACTCAGTCAGACCAGAACTGCTTTGGGAACATAGAGTTGGGAAGGCCATCCATGGAATCCCCCAGCATGCCTGGTTTTACCTGCCGGCTCACTAGGTGCCCTTGGGCATGGCAAATCCCCCACCTCTCCAGTTTTCACCCTTCTGTCCGCAATATAGAGATAATTGCACTGAATCACCTTGCCAGATGGTTGTAGGTCACAAAATGCCTTGAGGCAGGGCCATAGCCAGGATTTTTAGTTTTGTGGGGCAAATTTGTTTTCTTCTGGGGCACCTATTATGCTTATACTTGCCAAGACCACGGCCACACATCCCGGAAAATCTACAGCAACTAAGTTATACTTATACTTAAAAATAATAATAAATAACTGGAGTTTTTGGGAGTGGAGCTTGAGGAGGATGGGGTTTGGGGAGGGGAGGGACTTCAATGGGGTATAATGCCATAGAGTCCACCTGGGAATCAGGTGTTATGGCAGGGAATCCCCAGCCACCACCTGGAGATTGGCAACCCCAGGAGATTGGCAACCCCAGGAGATTGGCAACCCCAGGATTGGCACACACACACACACACACACACACCCCGGCAGTGGGGAAGCTGGGGAAGGGAAGGGAAGCTGCCCTGCTGCTTCTGGTCAGTTTCATTCCTGGAGGAACAGCTGTAAGGTTTAACAGCTGAATTGGAGGGAGTGAAACTGACCAAATGCAGCAGGGCCACTTCCCTTCCCTTCCCCAGCTCCCCCACAGACCTGAGGCTGAGGTGAACCTGGGACCTTCTGCAAGTCAAGCGGATGCTCTACCACTGAGCCACAGCCCCTCCTCAGCTGCATCCTTTCCTAGGAAGGGGGAACCTGAGGGACCACAGTCACACTTGCCTTGGTAGCATGCATGTTGGACTACTGCAATTTCTCTCTGCATGGGGCTGCCTTTGAAGACAGTTCAGAAGCGTCATCTGGTTCTGAATATGGTGGCTAGGGTGCTAACAAAGGCTGGCTCACAGCAAGAACAGTGGTTCCCTCTTGTGCTGGTGTAATTGACTGCCGCTGGGCTTTTGGGCCCAACACAGAGTTCTGGTGTTTACTTTTAAGGACCTGAAAGGCCTGGCTTCTCGCAACCTGGTGGACTGCCTCCACACACGTAGACTGGCTCCTGTTCTGAGGTCAGCCAGAGAAGCTTTATTGCTGTGACCCCCTGCTGGAGAAATTCTGTTGACAGGAACCTGTATGCTAGGGTTGCCAGGTCCCCTCGCCACGCCAGTGCAGAGATTTGGGGGGGGGGGGATTCCAGGACGTTGCCAACATGATGACATTACCTGGAAGTGACATAATCACATCAGCAACATCATGCAGCAATGCTCTGGCTTTAGGCCAAATTTACCATAGAGTTTTGTCCTCAAACCAGAGCATTGCGTGTGACGTCCCTGACAGGATGACATCACTTCCTGGTGACGTCATTGCATCGGGGGCGTCACACCCAGACATAGCTGTTTGGGGGGGGGGTTCCCCACCGGCCAGCTGACTGGCAGCAGGCAGAAGCCTCAAAAAGCCAGGGAACCCCCGCTGGGACCTGAGGACTGGCAGCCCTACTGTGTGCAGTCTGACTTGGCAGCTGCCCTCCCTGGCATTAAGGGCTTTCTGGCACCAGTTGAAAACATTTGTAATAGAAAGGTCTTTTTTAAAGTTACAGTTTGTCCCTGGAATACATAGATTTGAATGGCGCCCGTTGTCTATTTTTAACTGCTGTAGATGGACTATAACATAAGCTACCTTTTCAAGAGAAACGCCGGATATCTGTCTTCAGGCAATAACAATAAAAAGGCAACGGGGAGTACATAAATACTAAATCGTCTTTATTATTATTATTTCCAGCTGGGAGGAGGAAGAGCGTGCTCTGAGGAGCCTGGGAGGTGTCCCCTTCTGTTGCCAAAGAAACCCCTTCCAGAATGGACCTCGTGAATGAGCTGCCTAGGAGGGTTCTCTTCCTGGTGTCTCTACTTTTCCAGCTCCAAGGTAACACGAAACATTTTGTTTGGCTGCCTCCATGGCTGGATCAAGGCCCCACCACCACCCTTTGTCTTCTGCAAAGCTACTGGTCTGTCAGTCTCCCTGGTCAAGTTACTCTCCAGCACACTGTCCTTGGCAGTGAAAAGCTTTATTGAGTTATACAAGGTCCAGGCATGATCCATACTGTGTCAGTCCTAAAGCATTTTGGCAGGTACTTGCATAAATATAGAAAGTTCAAATGTAGCCCCCTCCTAAACCCCACACATACATCACGTCACATACACAGCCAGGCTCCGGCGTCTCCATCCCCCCTTCTCATGGGAATATACAATCCCATTATCTACTACAGGCTGGCACTAGAAGCTTTCAAGGACATCTCCCTGTGAACAGAGAGAGGCACATCTTGAGAGAAAGGTTGCACTGTCTAAGATAGAGCACACACACAATCACACACCCCCACCTAAGGAATTCCCTCCCCCCCAGCATCTATGACAAACTATGAAGAGCTAAGCAAAGCAAAGCTAAGCGAGAGGCATGGTTTGACATTCTGCCTCCCCCCCCCCCCAACCTCCACTGGCTTGAGAGGGTGCCGCTTATGGAAAGCATGCACCAATTTTGCAGCCTTAACATGCTTAGATTCCACCCATTCATTATGGGAGGGGTCAAAGTCCTTCCATTTGACCGGATGGTACAGTCTCCCCCTCTTCATTTTAGCATCTCTTCCACTTCTTGATGACATTCCCCCAGCATCTATGACAAACTATGAAGAGCTAAGCAAAGATAAACAAAGCATGGTTTGACACTGTCCTGTCCCATGTGATTATAAGCACTTGGCGGCTGGGCTCCCTGTTTGCTGGGCTTCACTGCTAATGGGCAGCCTAAAAAGAACTTCACAAAGTGACTGCTGGTAGCTTAATCTGTCCTCAGCCTCCCTGTCTGAGGTAACAGAGCACCACTAATTTTGATAATATTGAATACTTTCTTTTAAGTTGCTCTGACCTGGATAGCTCAGGGTAGCCTAATCTCATCTGATCTCGGAAGCTAAGCAGGGTCGCCCTTTGGATGGGAGACCTCCAAGGAATACCAGGGTCATGATGCAGAGGCAGGCGATGGCAAACCCACCTCTAAACATCTCTTGCCCTGACAACACCACTGGTTCGCTGGAAGTCAGCTGAGACTTGACGGCACTTTCCACCACCAATATTTTTAATCCATGTGAAGACTTCTGGGGCATCTCTCTTAGTCAGAATACCATATAATTATTATTTTTTTTAATTTGTGTGTCCGTGTCCTACAGGTATTTATGGGCTCACGGTGCAGGAGGAAGATTTCCGATTTTGTGCTACGAGAAACCACACTCAGAAAAGCTCCATCTATTATAAAAAGCATGGAAACTTCATCAGCATTGAAAACCATCCCCATGGACTGTACATAAGTGCGCCGTTCCTTCCAGAAGATGGGAATTATTATCTGAAAGATCGCAATGGACTTTACCGCTTTTGTGTTTATGGGCAACAGGCAACTGGTCTTTTCAGGCTACACTATGGAAACAGAATCTACAACTTGAGTACCGAGGCCAAAGGTTTCCTCTGCTCTTCCAATGTGAGTGGAAACTCCAGTCAAGGGAGTGGAAAGCCCAGTTCTGTTCTTCACAGCGTCTCCTATGCCTATAACAAGGGATCCCGCAACCAGTCGCTTCCAGACTCCTCTGCCTACAAGATCATCTTCCATGGTGAGACTAACTGTCCGAAAAGGCTGCAAGGTCTCATGGCTAGTCTTGTCCCCTCCAGCACAGCTGTGCCACCCAGAGCCCAACAGGGTCAGGAGCAGAGTTGCCATGCATTCGAAGATGCCTTGAATTAAGCAAGGCAACTTACGTGCCAGTATGTCATACAACCAGGGGTCATTTCGTAGAAAAACAGCTAGGGGATCTCATTAGCATAACTCATTAGCATAGGCCACACCCCCTGACATCAGGGGCCCGGCGGTGGACCTGCAAGGCCGGCGGGAGTGCGAGGAAGCCCCGCCAAGGCCCTCCCTGGCCCCAGGCAGGCAGGGGTGGGGAGAGGCGGGGGGGAAGCAACTTACCCTCCCTCTTCTCCTGCCTCCTCCTGGCTGAATGAGGGCTGGAAGCGGGGCGGCCGGAAGCAGGGGGCGGGGCTTCACCATGTGCCCCCCCGTACCTCACCCGGGGGAACTGCGATCCCCCGCGATCCCCCCCGAAATGACCTCTGCATACAACCACGCAAACCGTTGGTTTACCAAAAGCTTGGCTGCAATCCAGCCTGTCCATCTGCGGAGGACAGCCAATGACCAAGAAGAACATGATAAGCAAGCGGTGGGATGTGAGGAAGCCTGGCTGCTCGAGAGGGGGCATAAGAACATAACGAGAGCTGGATCAGGCCACTGGTAAATCTAGTCTGGCATACTGTTTCACATAGTGGCCAATCAGTTGCTCTGGAGAGCCAAACAAACAGGGCACAGAGGCCAAGGCTCTCCCCCTGAGGTTGCTTCCTGGCATTGGGTTTCAGGAGTTTACAGCCTCTGAATATGGAGGTTCCTTTAACACACTGTGACAAGTAGCCATTGATGGAACTCTCCTCTATGAACCTATCTAACCCCACCACCACCATGTAAAGCTATCCAAGCTTGTGGCCCTCACTACATCTGCTTGCAGCGAGTTCCACAATTTAGTTACTCACTGAGTAAAGAAGTATTTCCTTCTGCCTGTCTTAAAAATCTGTTTTCTGCCAGCTGTATTGGGTGCCCCTGAGTTCTAGTGCTACGGGGGAGGGAGAGAAACCTCTCTCTACCCACTTTCTCCAGCCCATGCATAATTTTATAAATCTCTATCATGTTCCCCACATAGCTGTCTTTTTTTTTTCTAAACTAAAGAATCACAGCCTTTTTAGCCTTTATTCATAGGAAAGGTGATCCAACCCCTTGATTATCTTGGTTGCCCTCTTCTGTACTTTGGCCAGCTCTGCAATGTTCTTTTTGAGATATGTGGCCTAATGGCCCCATATCTAAGGTTGACAGATCCTTTAACTGGAGATGCCGGGGATTGAATCTGTGGCCTTTTGCATGCCAAGCAAATGCTCTACCACTGAGCCACAGCCTGCAGGAGGCAGTTCATCACTGAAACCGTGCGACAAAACCAAACAAATCTTTTAAATACAAGCCAGGGTCCTAAAACAGTAGTTTAAATGATATCCGTATAATAGAATTAGACCATAAAACAGCTTTTTAAAAAATGGAACCCCTCAGTTAAAAGCCTGGAGTAAAAAGAAACATTTTGGCCTAGTGCCTAAAGACCAAGTAAGGTGGGCACCAGGTGAACATCAAGGGGGGGGGGGGACACATTCTGAAAGTGAGGCACCATAGCTCAAAAAGCCCCATCTCTGATTGCTACCTGCCTCCTTTCTGCAGGCAATGATGCAGGGCAAAAACACACACACACACACACACACACACAAATACATATACACGTTTGTTTATTAGTTGTCTCTAAGATAACCGCTTTGATCAGAGTCACACGTCGGCTCCAAGAATGTTGCTTTAAAAGCCTCAGGAACCGATTTCACCTACGATGGGCGGCATCAGTGGAGGAGGGAGCTCCTGCCTTCTCTCCCCCCCACCTTTTTCCTGAGCTTAAAGAATGCCCAGGGGCAAGTTAATTGCCTGACTTTGAAGTACTCAGCAAAGTCAGCTTTTAAAGTGACATTGGCCCAAACTGTATCTAGCATTTGCTTCGCTGTTTTACCAAACCCACGTTGGAACAGAAATTCCCCTCTGCATTGTATGCCACTTTCACTTTGATTGATTGTCGAATTTTATGGCAGTGTGTCCAGACTGCTGTTTTCACTTCGTTTGATCTCTTGGTTTTATGGTACTGTCTGCATAGATCTATGGCCGTTTTATGTCCCGTTCAGAGGTTACTCTGCAGTCAGTATGGCATTGGCCCCGGGGTATTTGAATGTGGTTTAGAGCTGCATCTTTTTCTGTTCCAGTGTGGTTTTGGGAAAACAATGGTGCAAATGCTAGATGCAGATTGGGCCATTCTCGGAACTGACTTTTGACCCTGATCGAAGTGGTGAACCCAGAGACAACCCTTAAACAAAGATATTGTGCATTTTTGCCCAAGACTAAGTCTCCAGAAGAGATTCTTAACTGGAAGACTGGACCATACAGGATGAGGCGGCCCTTTGAGAGCATCAACATGCTGAGTTGTCCCCCCTCCTAATGCCAATCCCCCCTCCCCCCGTTCTTGGGCATGCACAGTGTGGCTGAAGAACTGTGTCGTTTTGGTTCTGTAATCCCAGCAAGAAGAGCAGTTGGAGATCAGTAAACTGATTTTTCCTTTGGCTTTTCCCCCCTTGCATGTTAGAGTCTGGAAGTGCGGACAAAAAAAGCTCTCTCCAAGTGTGTGAAGTGGAAAAAGAACTTGAGGACTTAGCAGTTGCCCTGGAATATCCTATATCTGGCAGGAGAAACAATTCTGGGACCTTCTACCAGTGAGTATTGAAGGAATGGCCTTTGCTTGCATTGGCAAATGGAGTCTGGAGGACCCCAGCCACCCGTTCTCCCTTGCAAAGTGGCCCCGGGGGGAGGGCGGGGGGGGGCGAACTAATTTGAAGGGGCTGATTGCCACTTATATTGGCAAACTGGCTCTGCTGGCATCTCTAAGCACTCTTGGTTTTACTTTTCCCCCAACAGCTACCTGCAGCGTTTGGATACATACTTGGGGAAAATGGACTTCAAGGAAGAGAGCAGGACTCTGGGGAAGGGCCGGAGGTTGCGTGCGAGTGTCTGGAATGTTCTACCCCACAAGGCCTCTCTAGGCTTGGCCATCCATTCTAAACCAGAGGTGAGAAAAGAGATCTCATATGGATTGTACAGGGGGAGGGAAAGCATAGATTACCTACCCTAAATTCCACCCTCCCTTTCCCTCATGCAAGGGGCTTCTTTCTGCTCCATTCATCCCGGTCTGCTTTTGCAGGAGAACAAAGAGGTCCGAGGCATTGATGTGACTCTGCCAAGTATCCTCTTTGCAACTACGCCTAGAGGCCGTAAGCAAGCCAATCCGAAGGTAGTCTTTATGGAAGTCAGCAGCCAGAACCAGACCCTCTTCCAGGTACTTATTTAGGGGGAAACTGTGAGTGTTTTCACAAGTGAAGCTACAGGTGCCTTTCTTACATTTTATTTATTACTTTAGGTTTGTGAATTGCCCAGTCCCTGCACACACAAGGCTCTGGGCGATGTACGACAGTTAAAACAATGTGAAGATTAATAAAATCTATAAATCAATTACATAATCTCAGATGCCGTCAATAATTTTCTTTGTACCCACTCTGGACTGTGTTGTTGTCTCGTGGGCAGTGACCCAACATGGACACCCCTCTCCCTCACCTCCTGTGATATTTAACAGGCCAGCCGCTTGGAGGAGCCTTTAAATCTTGCAGGAGGGGTGGGGGAGGGGCGGCATGCCAGCCATGCTGCTTGGAGATCAGGCATGCAAGGCCCGGCCCTCGCTGGCCAGATTCATTTAAAGGGACCCTTTAAATGCTTCTGGCCAGCAGGGCCGCACGCGCCTGAATTTCAAGCAGCAAACCACCACTTGGATTTCAGGAGTGTGGCCAGTGACCGCCCCTCTCCCTCCCCTCCTGCAAGATTTAAAGGGCCCTCCTGCCGATTGGCAGGCCACGTGCTCCCCTGATCAGCTGGAGGGCCCTTTAAATCTCAGGAGAGGAGGGAGGGGGTGGCTGCGGGTGGTTGTTCTTGGGGGTGGAGCTTTGGGGTGGCTGGTGGCAGGCTGAAGCCCTGACAATCAGGGGAACCCCTGCCCAGACCAGGGATTTGTACACGGTGATTTACTGTTTTACAGACCAGGGATTTGGCATCCCTAAAGCCCTGTGTTTGCACATTGTCAACTCCTGGGCTAGGCTGGGATGCGGGTGGGCCGTGGGGCGTAGCCAGGACGGCAGTTGGCACGGCTGAACAGAGGTTGCCTCAGACATTGTCAGAAGAGTTGCTTCACTCTATCCCTGACGGTGGTCTTGGAGGACACGCTCGAATGGATAAGGGCAGCTGCCCTGTGTCTCCCTCCTCTCCGTCACTCTCACCAATCCTCCCCGGCTTCCACCTACTTCTCTTTTATTTGTGCTGACTCCCCACCTGAACGCCCCACTGCCCACGCCTTAAAGGAATCGAACCAAGGGATTGGGCTCCAGTTGTTGGGGTCTTGTCTCAGACATTCCCCACCTTTCTCTCCACCTGTTGGGGCCCTGGCAGGTGGCCCAGCCGGCTGGCCGCCCCTTTCCTCCCCCCTTCCCTTTTGGTCTGCCTTGGAACGGTCGGTGGGGAAGAACCCCGGGGCCTTCAGGAAACATCTGCACGGCTCCCTGGCGTCAGAACAGGGGGGTCCCTCCAGTGTAGCTGGGAAGGGAGGTTCCTCACCTTCCTGACACACATGATGCAGTCCTGATCCGAACTAGGGTTGCCAGCCCCCCCCCCCGGCCAATGGCAGGGGATGCGGGGGAGGTAGGGATGCCAGATCCAGGTTAGGAAACTCCTGTAGATTTGGGCATGGAGCCTGGGGAGGACAGGGACCTCAGTGGGGTACAGTGCCACAGAGCCCACCCTCCAAAGCACCCATTTTCTCCAGGGGAACTGATCCCTGTCATCTGGACATGAGCTGTAATTCTGGGGGATCCCCAGGTCTCACCTGGAGGCTGGCATCTCTAAACTGAGCCTGTGTGCAAGCCTGGGAAGTGTAGAACTTCAGAACATGTCCCTTCTAACCTGACAGCATTCCTGGGGGGGGGGGGAAGGAACATGTAGTTGGGCTCACATCTGAGCGGCTGTGAGATTCCGTTTTCTCTCCAGTACCAGTTTGGCATCCATTTCAGTGGATTTGCCCCTTGATGTCCGGCCATGCGCTAAGGCAGAGCTTCTCTTCGAGTGCATCCAGAAAGCCGTCCCTTTCAAAATTGGGAGCACTGCCAATGCTTTTGATCTTTACACTCCAGATATCTGGGAGAGATTTAGTTCATGCTGGTGCCTCTTCATCTGTGGGGCTGGTGAGATCTCTGCCTAGCTGGTGTCCCCTACTGCCATATGTGGGGCTTCCTGGAGATGGTGGGTTGGATCCAGCCAACATTTCCACTCATCCTCTCCCAGTTCTGCTTACTGTGGCCTTTGTCACACGTGGCCTTTGTCCACGCAGGTCCCATGATCCTCGACTTATCCTTTCTGTCTTGTTCACCAGTGGAAAAGCTGGTTGGATCCGACATCTTGGAAGTGTTTCATGGCACAAAAAGAGGATGGGCCAGTGTGTCTCACACCCCCCCTATCTCCCAGTTGTTGTGTCCAACCATCCCTCTCATTTTTGTCTAGAAGAACTGGACTGAGGGGGGAGAGAGACGCAAAGGAACCAGAGGAGGAAGAGGGACAGGCAGCTGTTTCTTGCCTCGCTGCCTCTGAGCACAGGCACCAATTTAGGCCCCTTCCCTTCTTCCCAGTTGTATGCTAGCGGCCAAGCCAGGAGCCTGAGGGGTCACGGTCTAGACTGGACCAGATACTTTTTGGCAGTTAGGCTTTCCTTAACTGAAAACTGAGTGAGGGAACACCTGCCTGCTTCCGTTCCCTCCGTGCTTTAGGGCGTAAACCGAAACTTTCTCTGAAGCTGGGGGATAAATTCCACTGTGGGAGAACTCCAGACAGATTTCAGCTAGCTCAGGTCTTGACATGATGTTCTGCTCCTGTTAGAATAAGGGAGCCTCAAATGGTAAGGTATTTGCCTTGGGCCGTTGTGGCCTGCCCATTCCACTTATCTTCTATTAAAGAACATTTAATTGACCTGTGCGTAAGCAGCATGAGAAGGATCAAGACCACCCAGAGCAAGTTCTGGCAGGACTGGGCCTATCAAAATGATACAATTCCTGTCAGCTCCAACAAGGAGTTTTGATGCAGGGCGGGCAAGCAGGCAGCTGGTCTTTATAGCATTCTGGCAATGGCTTCATCTTGATGAATGGTGATTAGGAAATGAGGAGACCTTGGGGAGCAGCCCTATTGATGTGGGGGAACAATGAGAAAGCTA
The DNA here is from genome assembly GCF_001447785.1 of Gekko japonicus. NCBI lineage: Eukaryota > Metazoa > Chordata > Lepidosauria > Squamata > Gekkonidae > Gekko > Gekko japonicus. The sequence continues at coordinate 154,058 of NW_015167081.1, forward strand.
CCTGTGGTGAACTTCACCACTGGCGGTGGCAAGACCTGAGGAGAAGACTAGGTGGACTTCCAGGCAGCAGCTATGAACTCGTTAAGACACATCTAGAGGTTTCAGGTGAGTGAGCCAAGCTGCACGCTGCACAGGGCAAAAAGAACGCCACTTGCTTGCTCACCCAAGCGCAAAGCAGATTCTTTTCCCCAAGCAAAATGTTGCTGTAACCACATGTGACAATACAAAAGGGGCTCACTGATTTCCTCCCAGTAACAAACACCTTTATGAAAAATGTCAATAAGAACTTGTATCATTATTATTATTTACCTATATTCCCCCTTTCCCCCCAATGGGTATTCAAAGGGGCTTACATTGTTCTCCTTTCCTCCATTTTTTCCTCACAACAACCCTGTGATATAGGTTAGGCTGAGAGTGGGTGACTGGCCCAAGGTCACCCAGCAAGTTTCCATGGCAGTGTGTGGATTTCAGCTTGGGTTTCCCAGATCCTAATCTGACACTTTAACCACTACTCTTTGCTGGCCTTGCTGGATTAGACCGGTGGTCCATCTAGTCCAGCATCCTATTTTACGCAGTGGCCAGCCACTTACTCTGGAGGGCCAACAACAGGGCCTGAAGGCTGAGGCTGCCTCCTAATATGGGTATTCAGAGGTTGACTGCCTCTGAATGTGGGTAGTTTCAGAGGGTACCTGTGTTGGTCTGCAATAGAACAGCTAGATTGGAGTCCAGTAGCACTGTAGAGACCAGCAAAATTTTAGGGGTGATACTCCTGAAATCTTGTTGGTTTCTAAGGTGCAATGGGCCTTGTATCTAGCTGTTCTGAATGTGGAGGTTCCCTTTAGTCACCATGGCTAGTAGCCTCTAATAGACCTGTCCTCCGTGCATCTGTCTAATCCCCTTTTGAAGATGTGTATGCTTGCGGCCATCACTAGATTCCTTTGGCCCTTATTGCATAAAGAAGCATTTTCTTTTGTCCATCCTGAGTTTACTCTGTTGGGTGCCATCAAGTCCTAGTGTTTCAGGAAAGGCCGAAAAAGTTCTCTTTGTCCATTCTGTCTGCTCTCGAAACAGCACTGTATAGACACCAAGAGTTACTTCAAGCCACCTGGAAACAAATGGCATGCTTTGTGGGATCCAGCTCTGGTGCGGGTCTGTGTGTACCTGGAAGCACCTCTTTCGGTTAGATGCTGTAGATTTTCTGGGCTGTCTGGCCATGGTCTTGGCATTGTAGGACCTGACGTTTCACCAGCAGCTGTGACTGGCATCCTCAGAGATATAACACAGATGGAGTACTCTCTGTGTCAAGGTGAGAAGAAAAATGGTAGGCAGGTAATTTATATCTACTCAGGAAGGGTGGGGTAGGGTCATTATCTTGTGGGAGTTCCCCAGGCTGTGACATGCTAATGGAGGAGCGTACAGCCCAGAAAATCTACAACTAATGAACTCCGGCCGCGAAAGCCTTCGACAACATACCTCTTTAGGTTGCTTATGCCTGTTGCTTGGTTGGTCTTAACTGGTCCCCTCTTTACCAAAATTCCAGCCTCACCAAAATTCCGGATCGATCCTTGGTGAAGTGGTGTTTGGCATCTCTGTGGCAGACAGACAAGTCTCTGGTTTGCCCAAGGAGCAGCGGGTGGCTCTCACGTTCTGGCACAACCGGCTTCTGGTAGGTCTGAAAAACAACAACCCCTCTACTCCAAAACAGATATCCAGTCATTTGATGTTTGTTGTGCTGCAGCAAAGATCTTTTCAGAGCAGGAGTAGTTGTTGCATGAACTAAGAACTGCATCCGGGATTTTTGAGATTATTACACCCTTTCCCAGTTTTCTTAGATGAAAGTCCTTCCCCGGTTCCACTGTTTGTTTGGCAAGATGCATAGAAAAACTGGCACTACAACTTCCCCCCCCCTTTGAGGACATTATCAGTTGCACATCAATAAGCAATGGGTTGGATCCAATGCTGAGCAAATGGAAACATAAACAGACTTAGCACACTTCTACTTTCTTGAGCCTTCCTTTATGTGCAAGATTGTGCACAGGATCTCACATAAGCGGAAACGCGGATGGGAATACAGTAGGTTTGGCTCCATGGAAGCAGCAACTGCAGTCGTCTTCTTGCATTTCTGTTTGTTCAAGAACTCGATAGTGCAGCTGGAAATGTTGTGCTAGATCCAACCCAAAGTCCCTAAAATGCAGCCACTTACACTTTTCTTCCTGGGAAGCAAAAAATCCCCCCAGGTACAAAACCCCCCCACAAAAAATTCTATCAATTTTGCAGTTGCGGTGCTTTTTTGTCCCAGTGGAACTTATGGCAGGGGTATTGGAGGGAGAAAATGTGCCATGATGACGGTATTTTTCAGAAAACATGGACCCAGGGAAGCGTTAAGTGTCCTGGAGAAATAACAGCCCCTTGGTCTTTTCGCAGAAAGCTGGAAAGATTTTCTTTTCACAAATTGTTTAAATAAGAGGGGAAACCCCTCCAAGGTGGGAGGAAGATCTCTTAGTTTTATTTCTTTATTTAAATTTTTGGGCACCCATTTTCCCATCTATCATGTTCAAAATGGCTTAGAAAAATACTGTCAATAAAAAGAGCTGAAAACTGAATAAAACAATTCACTTCTTTTTTTAAAAAGATACCCAGTAAAGGTAGCAGATCAGACAAAGAATGATAGTATTAATTAAATTGAAAGTGATGTCAAGTACATCAATACCAAAGACATAAAACAGCAGGTAAAATGCAATATAAAATGTCATATGAGATAGTATAAAAACCGTCATAAAATAAAGAAAAGATAGTTATCTATTAAAATTTCTATCTTGTCCTTCCTCCAGGGACAGCATATGTGGTCCTTCCTGCCCCCATGTTATCATCACAACAACCCTGTGAGGGAGGTTAGGACAAGGGAGAGGGACCGGCCCAAGATCATGCAGTGAGTTCCATGGCTGAGCAGGGATCGGGGTCTGAGTCTAAACGATGTGCCCTAAAGCTGATTTTTCATCAGGTTCCATGCAAACAAGTTAACTATAACGCTAACTAAAAGCCTGGATAACCAAAACACTTTTTACTGGGTGCCTCAAGGATGGAAAGCCACACATTTTGCCTCTTAGCAAAGTTTTCTGTTTTTGTTTTTAAATTACACACTTTAAATTATCTCTTGGATTTTTGTCCTTCCAGAAAAATGCAACTCCACAGTGTGTGTTCTGGGATACAAGCTCTAATGGTAAGTGACCTCAGTAGCTCGGACAGACATTCTTGGCCTCTCCTTCTGTGTTCCCTGTATTTGTTTCCTCATTGATACATACTTATTGAGGAAGGACTGTGGCTCAGTGGTAGAGCATCTGCTTGGCATCTAGAAAGTCCCAGGTTCAATCCCCGGCATCTCCAGTTAAAAAAGATCTGGTGGCAGGTGATGTGAACGACCTCCACCCAAGACACTAAAGAGCACTGCCAGCCAGAGTAAACAATACTGAGTTTGACAGACCAGCTGTCTAACTCAATAGAAAGTGGCTTCATGTCTTCAGTGGGGCTGTGGCTCAGTGGTAGAGCATCTTCTTGGCATGCAGAAGGTCCCCAGTTCAATCCCCAGCATCTCTAGTTAAAAGGAACAGGTAAGAGGTGATGTGAAAGACCTCTGCCTGAACCCCTGGAGAGCCATTTGCTGATCAGAGTAGCATTACAACACAGCTCAGAAGTGAAAGTGAAGACAAAAGGGAAGCGTCCAGACATGAAGGGCCTTTTGCAGTTTCCCTTGTGTCTGCAGATGAGATAAGGAGAAAGGGCAGGGGAGGGGAGATGAGGCAGCAGATCTCTAGGGGATTGGGGGGGGGGGGGGCGCATGGACACTATTTCTACCTGTTCCCAAGCTGCTTACTCTGCTTTCCCACTTGCTGAATAATGCACATTCAACACACTGTTAATGCATTTTGCAACTGGATTTCACTGTCCGAAACAGGAGATTCCACTTGGCAAATGATTGCTAAAGTGCATTGAAAGTGGATTATTCAGTTTGCAAGCTCTCTTGTCTTCCAGGCTAAGACAGAGAAGGAAAAAGTGACATACTTTACATGCTAAAGACCCCCAGCTTTTAGTCTCCAGCACCACTTTCTGATAAAAGAGACTGGGGGGGGGGGG
>NW_015167081.1:158367-168772 GCF_001447785.1 Gekko japonicus
GACCCCCTTTCTTAAAAAAGAGACTGGGGGGGGGGGGGCAATAAAGCAGGCCGAGACTCTGCTGGAAACCCTTGACAGCTAGTCACAAGTAGATGAAGTTGACAGAGTGTAGATATGCAGTAAAGTGGAGCAGAAGCTGTTTAAAGAATAAAGACAGTTTATTAAGAAGAGAACAAACTTTGTAAGAAAGAGGAGAGAGAAACAGAAGTCTAAGTGTCTTAACTAGCTAGGAGGAAGTCAGGAAGGAACAGATCTCAGCAGGAGCAGGAAAAACCCCAATTGAACCAATCAGGAGACAGGAAGGAGACTATTTGAAAATAGTAGGAAGTCCCTAATTTCACTATGCTAACTAGTTGTCCCCTCTGCTGCCCCCTGCAGGATGTTCCTGTCATCTTTTGTTGATCTATGCACAATAGACCTTGCATATCCCAACAGATGATACTGGGCTAGTTGAACCAGTAGTTGGATACAGAGTGGGGCAACTTCATATGGTTCCACTGAAAACAACTGCTAGATGGTGTCATCTGTCATTAAACAACCCTGAAGGGTCTTTGGTTCAAGTTTTGGTGGAGTTTAGTTGTGAGCAGATATTTATGATCTGGGAGTCTAACCCTATTACACCTGGCTACTTTTGTTTAGCTTGGCTCTCCTCCCCGTTTTGACACAGTAGGGAACATGGCAACAGTCCTAGAAGAGAGTTGGTGCCTTTGTCCTCTCCCCCACCTGCATTGCCGTATGGGTTGAAAAGTTCATCAATCCATCTGGGTATGCAGTAGATACAGCTGCCAACCTCCAGGTGGGACCTGAAGATCTCATGGAATTACAGCTGATTTCCAGACTAAAGATCAGTTCCCCTAGAGAAAATGGCAGCTTTAGATGGTGGACTCTATGGCATTGTGCCCACCTGAGGTCCCTCCCTTCTCCATACCCCACCCTGCCAGGCTCCACCCCAAATCTCCATGAATTTCCCAACCTGGAGTTGGAAACCCTAGTGGTGGACCTGTGTCATATGAGGCATGTTGGGCCCATGGACTTTGAGAGTCAGAACCCTGGTGGATGCTCATCCATAGCTGATTATCTAAATGAGAGGCCTGTGACGTACCTTATTTTTCTTGCTGCCTTTGAACTATTCACAGTCCTGGTTTGGGCCAGAGAACACTCAAAATCACAACAGAAATGGCCATGTAGAGGGACACAAATGAGCTGCAGAGAACTTTGCACGTTTTGCATTGTGGGTCCTTTGGATTTTCATTCTGCAGTGTTTTAGAATGGGCCTTTCTGCTGGTACCGCTTATTCCCTCGTATTATTACTATCAGTGGATCTCATTGAGTAGAACTCTTTTGCACCTTCCATTTAAAAGTGTAACTGGAAGGATTCTCCCTTTGATCTTAGCTGGCCAAGCTGGCTTCTGGAACACGTCTGGCTCCGAAGTGAAAGCAGGACGGAATCACACGATCTGCCTTTGGGACCATCTCACCTTCTTTGCGGTGCTGATGGTGAGTGCCGAGGCCCACTTCGGTTTCCTGCAGAGTTGTTGGAAGAATGCCCCATCTCCGAATTAAAGCCTTTTCCTTCTCTCCGCAGACGTCCTCCCCGGATCTTGACCACATTCACCAAAACTACCTGACAGTGATCACCTATTTTGGCTGCGTCATTTCAGCTCTGGCGTCGTTCTTCACAGTCTGCTATTTCCTTTGCTCCAGGTAAGTGGTGTGCTTCTTTCTACTCTGCGGCTGCTTCCGGGTGGGAATTTTCTTCTCCCGTGGAGAGCGAGGATCCCTCTGCTCCTTCTGAGCATATCGTATGGCATCCCTGGGGCTTCTCCCATGAAACTGGTCCAAAAAGATCAACTGCTTTGAGCCAGTTCAAAGCAGGTTGATTTTTGAACCAGCTTAATGGGAGAAGCCCCAGGAATGCCATTCGATATGCTCAGAAGGAGCAAAACGTTGCACAGATGTCCTCCTTAAATGCCAGGTGACGAAGGTGAGATGCTGCCTGGACCCTCTACCTGCCGCTCTGCTTTTACAATGGCAGGGAGCAGCTCACTGCAATGGGCCATTCCCCTTGAGCCCTTCAAAGGGTTTTTTGTTTGCTTATCCTGATGAGCCACACTGTGGCATGAACACTCAGTTTGGTGGGGGTCCCGGCTACAGGGAGCCTTGGGCCATAGTTGCCATTTTTACACCCATCTTGACAGGGAAAAAGAAGGAGGGTGGCGGCAGCCAGTAGAGCAGAAATGAGTATTTGTGGATGTTGTTCCTGCTCTGTTTGTTAGACAGTGTGGTGTAGCGGTTTGAGTGTCAGGCTAGGATTTGGGAGACCCAGGCCCAAATCTCCGCTCTGCCATGGAAAGTGAGCAGAGACACACGGTCAGCCTAACCTCCCTCACAGGGTTGTTGTGCGGATAAAATGAAGGAGAGGAGAAAAATGCAGTTCTCCTTTGGGTCCCCGTCGGGGAGAAAGGCAGGGTTATAAATGAAGGAAATAAATAATTTGCTGCAATCGCAACAGGGGGTGCATTTGTGTGGCCGCGTGTGGATGCAGTCTGAAGTCAGGGTACAGCAGAGGTGCAGGACAAGGGAGGCCTGGGAAGAAGAAGAAGAGGAAGCAAGAACAGGGCTTGTTGGGTTTCCATGAAGAATGGGTGCAGGAGGTTCATACGTCAGGCAGAAGGTGGGTGGTTCTGGGGAAGATGGGAGTTGTCTAAGTTCAAGACCGATTTCCCACAAACTGCCGCTCCGCCCTTGCTCTTCCTTTGCCCCCAATTGTATGAGTCAATTTCCCGCTGTGCAGCTGCATTTTGACCTGCAGCTTCACCCGATTTCCCCTGCATCTTTTCGATCCTCAAAAAAAACACACCAGGATTGAAAAGATGCAGGGGGGATCGGGCGAAGCTGCGAGTCAAAATGTGGCCACGCAGCAAGTAGTGGGAAATTGATGCATTCCACTGGGGGGGAAGAGCGAGGGCAGAGCAGAGTCTTGTGGGAAATCAGTCCAAGCCTCTTCGAGTGGCCAGTGGCTGAGAGCTGGCAATCGGGAAAGTCCTTGAAGAATCTGGCAAATGGGGCTGTGACTCTGTGGGAGACCATCTGCTTGGCATGCAGAAGGCCCCCATGTTCAATCCAAGTAAAAGGACCAGGTGGTATGTGACGTGCAAGACCTCCGTCTGAGACCTTAGAGAGGGGCTGCCAGTCTGAGTAGACAATACTGCACTTGATGGACCAGTGGTCTGATTCAGTATATGTGTGTAACGATGCTCCTGCCCCAGCCTCTGACAAACCAGTCAGTTGTAGCAGCTGCCATGTGCAATCCAGCATGTATTGGGCAGAGATTTTTTTTTTTTTGCAGTCCCGAGTCTTGGGCCCTGATGGTGGTTGCCTGCAGCTAGTGTCCCCCAAGGTGGAACTCGCTGTCTGTTCAGTTTCCCTGTGACTGTTATGCTTGGAATGTGGAGAACTGAGTGAAATCTTGATGGCTCAAGGCCAACACAATGATCTTTGGCTCCTGCTTCATTTTCCAGCCTAGCCACCGTCCATCCATGTGACCTCATAAGCTGAGCTCAGTGCCAAGAAAACAACCAACCAGCAGAGTTAGGGTAGCACCCTGGGTAACCAAAGGTTTTCCTGGGGTTGTGGCTCACAGTAATCCCATACTGGTCGCCATCTTCCTTAACAATGAGTATAAATGGAAACCCCCGTAGCCTTCAGGAGCCTGAGGTGCCTTGGATGCACGTTGGCAACCATAGCCTTTTGTTTTGTGTGCATCACTCATTGGCAGAGCAGGGGGCACTTGACAGCAGACAGCTTCATGACCCAAAGTCCTAAAGGTATGAATGCCGTTCAGGGCTTCAGAAAAGAAATATCATATCTTGTCCTCCACAGGAAAAACGAGAGGGACAGTATTGTCCATATCCACATGAACCTCCTCTGGGCCATCTTCCTCCTTGACGTCAGCTTCCTCATCGCAGTGCCCCTGTCCGCTACCGAAAATGACGTGGCTTGTAAGGCAGGCGCCATGTTCCTGCACTTTGGCCTGCTCGCTTGCCTGACCTGGATGGGGATTGAGGGCTACAGCCTCTACCGGCTCGTGATTGAGGTCTTCGATTTCTCCACCAGGAACTTCCTCCTCAAGCTGTGCCTGGTGGGCTGGGGTAGGTGTTTGAGGAGCTTGGGAGCAGCCAACAGAACTGCGAAATACGGCTGCCCAGTTTGAGGGGCAATGAGCAAATGTTTATGAAGACAAGTATGAAGTGTTAGGTTCCTGTTGGTTACCCTTTGTTTGGTTATTGTTGCTGCTCTCGTATATCAATGCCAGGTATATCAATGTCAGGTTGAGGTGTCACAAGAGCCAGTTTGGTGTAGTGGTTAAGAGTGGCAGACTCTAGTCTGGAGAACCGGGTTTGATTCCCCACTCCTCCACATGCAGCCAGCTGGGTGACCTTGGGCCAGTCACTGTTCACTCAAGAGTTCTCTCAGCCCCACCTACCTCACAGGGTGTCTGCTGTGGGGAGAGAAAGGGAAAGGAATTGTAAGCCGCTCTGAGACTCCTTTGGGTAGTGAAGGGCGGGGGCAAAAAAAATTGATGTTAATATGAAAATTTTATTTCCACCCGCCTGCCCCATGTTCTGAGCAGAAACTCTTTGTCAGAGGAAAAGCCCGGTGAGAACACCTGCTGCAAACAGTTCTGCAGAATTTTCTAAGCTACTTCTCTTTCTTCTGTTCCCTCTCTGGAACAAGCAAATAGATTTTAAGCTAGCTGCAAGAAAAATTTATGTCCAATGTATCAAGAATGTTGTGGGGGATTGCAATTAAAATTTTATACTCTTTCCTGTACCTTTTGGCTTACAGTTCCAATACAAAGTACAGTAAAACCCCTTTTACATCCTCCCCAAGAAAATGCCTGTGACTTAAACCCAATTAAAAGCTCTCACAAATAAAAGCTTCACAGTGTTTCCTAAAAGATTCTGAAGATCCTCACCTCCACAGGGAGCCCATTCAACAAGGTGAGAGCTGCCATAAAGATGGAATGGGCTCTAGCAGATGCCAAGTGGGACATCTTCAGCTTTTGAGTATTTGTGGAAATTTGGTCACTTAGTCACTGGCTTTGGGGATGTAATCCTCTTGTAGGGCGCCATTGGTGCTGGCATCGGAGGTTAGGAGTTTGGGTGTGCTCCTGGACTCCTCGTTAACGATGGAGGCCCAGGTAGCAGCCACTGCCAAGTCGGCCTTTTACCATCTTCGGCTGGTGCGGCAGTTGGTCCCCTTCCTCAACCGCGATGACCTGGCCACAGTGATCCATGCGACGGTCACCTCGAGGCTAGACTACTGTAACACTCTCTACATGGGGCTGCCTCTGTTGCAAATTCGGAAGCTGCAACTAGTGCAGAATGCTGCAGCCAGGCTGTTGATGGGTCTTCCTAGACGAGACCACATCCGGCCTGTGCTGAAAGCGCTGCGCTGGTTGCCAATAGCGTACTGGATTCGCTTCAAAGTGCTGGTTCTTACCTTTAAAGCCTTATATGGCCAGGGACCAGCCTACCTAAGGGACCGCCTTTCCCACACATGTTCCCCCAAGGGAACTATGGTCGGGGAACCAACATCTCCTGGATGTTCTAGGCCCCAAGACAGTCAAACTTACGATGACCAGGGCTAGGGCGTTTTCGGTGGCGGCTCCTATCTGGTGGAATGAGCTCCCAGAGGAGATCCGGGCCCTGCGGGACCTTGTACAGTTCCGCAGGGGCTGTAAGACGGAGCTCTTCCGCCAGGCTTTCGAATAGGAGCCGCCACCACCACTGTTCCATCAACGCCCTATAATTTCCGCACATTACCACCGCTGGCGCGGGTTCCATCGGAGGGAGCGGGACGTTTTTAGGGGATGACGGGGCAGTGGGAATATGCACTGCTGTTGTTGTGTAGCTATACCATTGAGAACACCATCTTGGTCTAAAACTTGGAAGTGAGTAGGGGAGCACCGAAATGTTTGTTATGAATCTTATCTAATCTGTCTATTTTGTATTTTAGTATTTTATACTGTTTTATTGTTATTATCTGGCACTATGCATCTGTAAGCCGCCCTGAGCCTTCGGGGAGGGCGGGATATAAATCCAAATAAATAAAGTAAAATGAATAATAAATTGTAATTTAGTGCTAGTATTTTGCTAGGTGCTGTATACCCCTGAAAACACTGTTGGGCTGAATTTTCTTTGGTAGAATTCAGGGGGAAAGTGGCTTAGAACCTTTCCCCCTCAGTGTTCCCTCTAAGCTGAGTTAGTGTGAGCTAGCTGAGTTTTTTAGCCTCTGGCTCACACGTTTTTGTCTTGGCTCAGGAAGGATGGCTCCAGAGCAAACTAATTTATGCAGTAGCCAAATCGCTCACTCACAACTTTAATGCCAGGAGCCCGCAAAGTAGAATTTTTGCTCACAAGACTCCAATAGCTAAGAGGAAGCACTGTTCCCCCTTAGAACATTTGTCACCTCTATAGTAGTAAACACTTTGCTTTCTGTGAAAAAACAAAACAAAAAAACCACACCCATGGTAGAAAATAAACCCCAGATAATCTACCCAGTTTTGCCATTGGCGGTTGTTTTTTTTTAACCTAGGGTTGCCATTTCCCTGGTGGGGCCAGGGGATCCCCTGATTTCAGGGGCCCCAATCCCACCACGGCCCAGCTCACTGGCAGGGGAAGCCCCACCCCTAAGAAGCCCCTTTCTGGCACCAGTGTGATGTCACATGGGAGTGACATCACATTTCCAATGTTGGGGACAGCACTCTAAGTTTTGGGCAAAACTCTATGGTTTTGAGGCCCCCCAAAACCATAGAGTTTTGCCCAAAACCTAGAGTGCTACCCCTAATGTCAGAAATAAAGGAAGGATTGGGAGTCCCCCTGCTGGCAGCCAGGGAGGACCTGGCAACCCTGTTTTAGCACCATGGGATACCAAAATACCTCATTGGAGTTTGTTTTTCTAACCCATTAATTCATTAAGAGAACAGTGATCCAGGGAACCCTATCTAAGTTCTCTGGAGTGATACAGCCCTTCATGCCAAAACCACAAACAAACATGATGATCAGAAGGGGGTGGTGGTGCTGGAGTCAGGCAAGATGAGGCAGCAGAGATTGTGCAAAGGGAACAGGTGTGAAGATTGGTTTGAAAGAAGAAGAAGGAGCTGCTTGGTGGACGGGGAGGAAGCAGTTATCCCACTGTAGAAAAAAACAAGAGTAGCACAACCAACGTTCCCTCTAAGCTGTGGAGTCTTGCGAGCAAACATTCTACTTTGTGAGCGACCAGCATGAAAGTTGTGAGCAGGCATTTTGGCTACTGCATAAATTAGTTTGTTCCGAAGCCAACCTTCCTGAGTGGAGACGAAAATGTGTGAGCCGGAGGCTAAAAAACTGTGAGCTAGCTCACACTAACTCAGCTTAGAGGGAACACTGCTATGGTGTGTGTGGGGGAGTTTGAAGTGCTGGGCATCGGGCCAGGGCTACAGTCTGGGAGAAGGACCACCCTCACTGGGATGCTAGATCACTCTACCTCAGACTAACTCAGCTTAAAGGGAATACTGGTAGCATCCCCTAGTGGCCACTGAATGCTAGTGCAAAAAATGAATTTGTTGCAAATCCTAAAAGGAATAACTTCTGTTGAAATATATGTACATACTTAGAAATATGCATTCTGTTTATAACAGAATGCAACGGCAAAAAGTATTCCAAATATTAGCAAGGATCTGTACATAATTGTTTTCTGATTTTGTAATCTGGTTTTATTACATTTTGTTGTTTGTATATACGATACTGGCATTGTTTTCCAGTTGGCCTTGAGTCTCAGTGAAAAAGGAAGACTATACATGAAATAAATAAATAGCTGAGTGCCTGTGGCTCAGTGGTAGTGTTTGGTAAACACAAAGGGTCAAGTTTAATCCCCAGCATTATTAATTAAGGCATTTCTATGGTGCTTTTCTCCCCAAAGGGGTTTACAGAGATTTCCAAAGCAAGCCAAATTAAATAATATAATCTAAACAAGCATGACAATAAGCAAGGCAAACACATCCTGGGCAGGTCCTCCTTCTGCTGCAAGCTTCATGCCAAATGCCTGTCAGCTTGTGCCCAAGGACTTGCCCCTCTGCCTAGGCTTTTATCCTTGCAGAAGCAAAGCTAGATGTTATGCAGCTGGCAAGATTTCCCAATGCCTCTTCTCTCTCATCCTTATCGCCACTTAAATGATTTCATTTGGTGTTTTGACAGACCTTTTTCTGTATGAGAACCACCTAATGCCAGTCAGAACAGAGGGTGCTGTGCGCAGTGGACCAATGGTCTCACGTGAACACATGAATCTGCCTTATCCTGAATCAGACCATTGGTCCATTGAGGTCAGTATTGTCTACTCAGACTGGCAGTGGCCCTCTGGGGTCAAAGGGCAAGGTGTTTCACATCACCTCTTATCTGGTCCTTTTAACTGGAGATGCTGGGGATTGAACCTGGGACCTTCGGCATGCAAAGCAGAGGCTCTACCACTGAGCTACTGCCCTTCCTGGAGCTTGGCACAAGGCAGCTTGGTATGTTCAGCCCGCTTGTCCAATTGCTTTATGAGTCTCTTAAGAAAATACAACGCTGCCTTGTATTGAGCTATATTATTTGCGCATTTGGGCAGGGGTTCTTTGGGGTCTTCTAGGATGAGCAGGGGTGCTCCATGGATCCTTTGAACTGAAGGATATGCAGCATTGTACTCTCAGACCGAACCATGCTCTTAAACATGGACATTGCAGAAGACACAGAGGCAGGAAGGGGCACATTGTCCCCAGAATGAGCACTGATCAGGCCTCTGGTGTGAATATGGAAGCTGTGTCAGAAGCATAACGTATCAGGGTGAAGCCAGCATTTAGAAGAGTGGTGCAGAGATCTGGGATAGAAACACTAACTCATTCTTTTTCTGCAGGGCTTCCCCTGTTCCTTGTGACTATGATCCTTGCAGTTGATCAGTCAAGCTATGGACCATACTCGATTAAAGTGTACGAGACTTCGGATAGATACACCAATGCAACCATGTAAGTTGATGGTTGGGGGCCATGGGGAAGGTGGATATTCTGTCACCATCCTGCAGTGAACTTAATTTAGGGTTTAGCCTCAGATTGTTACTTATCTCTGCTTCTGTATTCTCCCCCAAGTCTCTCCTGTGAAACTCCAGTGTGGAAAACGATCCCACTTGACTCTACTTTGTTTCTGCTGGGATATTAGCTCCTCAGTGGGTGAGGCCTAGAAAGCGAGAATGGGGTTCCACTGTAATCCCACTGAAGCCAGGAGGATTAATCAACAAGCTGCATGGCCTGGTCTGGACTAAGGCAGCACCTAAATTGAGCAGATGCTAGAATCCGTGGCATGCTTTGCATTGTCTTCTGGATCTGTAGGCACGCCTTCTCTCCCCCCCCACCACCAAATGAGCCACAGAGGGTCAAACTATTTCCCAACATGGGACTGCCAACCCCAGCTTGGTGGTGGAAAGTGCCATCAAGTCGCAACTGACGTATGGTGACCCTATGGGGTTTTCAAGGCAAGAGACTTTCAGAAGTGGTTTGCCATTGCCTGCCTCCAAGTCACAACCTTGGTGTTCCTTGGAGGTCTCCCATCCAATTACTTGCCAGGTCTGACTTGACACGCCCGGGCTAGCCTGGGCTATCCAGGTCAGGGCTCAGCCTCAACTCAATCCCTACAAAATGCAGGTGGCTACTGGGGGAGGGAAGGTTTGGCCCAGGAACTGGAGTGTCTCCTGATCTGGATGGGGTTGCACTCCCCCTCCCCAAAGGAGTAGGCTGTAACTTGGGGATGCTGCTGGATCCAGGCCTCCTGTTGGGTAAACAGATGGCAGCTTTGGCTGGTGAGCCTGCTGTGGCGCTTGCTGGAGAGGAAAGTGCTTGCCACTGTAGTGTGTGCCCTTAGGTTAGATTAACTGCAGTGTGCTCAACATGGAGCTGCGTTAGACTAGATGGCCTTTCTGGTACCGTTCTGAGTCCCGACCCTATTTTGTGTAGTACATTTTTACCCCGCCCTTCTTCCAACAAGCTCTGGAAGCTCGTTGAGTATGATCTTCCCTCTTCCATTTTATCCTCACAACAACCCTGCAGGGTAGGACAGCCTGAGGCAAAGTGACTGTCCCAGGTCACCCAGCAAACTTCCCAGGCAGAGTAGGGAATGTGAACCTGAGCCTCCCAGATCAGAGTCCAGCACACTAAGCCAAACTGGCTGTGTGGCTCTTTCTGTGAACCTAGTTGTTGTATTGTGTCTGTGAGAGAGAGAGAGAGAGAGAGAGAGAGAGCGCAAAATGCAAAAACTCTGTGCTAAAGAATATACCCGAGGAGGATATCTGTGAAGATGAGAAACCTGCTATTTTTTTTGGGGGGGGGGGTTACTTTGCT
>NW_015167081.1:168816-175029 GCF_001447785.1 Gekko japonicus
AGCTGCTGGATAACAAACAAGCATATTAACAGCATCCTGAATTTGGGATATCTAAGCTTGGTGCTCCTCTTCAATATCATCATGCTGGCTGCTATGGTGCGAGTGATCCTCAAACTGAGGCACTGGGATTACCGCCAGTGGCAGTATGCAGTGATGCTCTTGGGACTGAGCTGTGTGCTCGGCATCCCTTGGGGGCTGGCCTTTTTCTCATTCACTTTTGGAACCTTCAAGCTGGTGTCCCTCTACCTCTTCACCATCATCAACTCCTTCCAAGGTCAGTGCACTTACATCCCTTTCCTTGCCTCTTTACCTCCTTTCTTCCCCAGCAATGTTCCCTCTCAGCTGTGGAGTCCTGTGAGCAAAAATTCTACTTTGTGAGCTACTGGCATTAATGTTGTGAGTGAGCAATTTGGCTGTTGCATAAACTAGTTTGCTCTGGAGCCCTCCTTCCTGAGCCAAGACAAAAATGTGTGAGCCGGAGGCTAAGAAACTGTGAGCTAGCTCACACTAACTCAGCTTAAACACTGTTCCCCAGTATCAGAAATTGGGAAAGCCCTGGTGGCGGCCACTGCTGGGGAGCCGCTTCGGCGGGAGGGCGGGGTAAAAGTCAAATAATAAATAAATAATAAACCATGGCAGAGAAACTTTCCATGTGGAACCCCCATTGCTGCTGCACTTTTATCACAAGCCCATCCCAGTAATGTTCAGATTAGTGTGTACATATGCTCCCTGAAAAGCTAAGCCTCCCTCAGCCAAGTCTGGCTCTGGGCAAACTTGGAGAAGGGAATTGTTGTTGGGTTTTTTTTGCTTTTAAGTTGCATGGCGACCCTGTGGAGTTTTCCAGGCAAGAGACTTCAGAGGTGGTTTGCCATTGTCATCTTCCGTGTCATGACCCTGGTATTCCTTGGTAATCTCCCATCCAAACGCTAACCAGGGCCAACCCTGCTTAGTTTTTGAAACCAAGTAACAGCAGAAAAGACTGTCATGAGACACTAAATAAATCTGAAAGTAAAATAAACATTTATGGTTATTTTTATATCTGTTGTGTAAGAATTATACAATATAAAGACATATAATGCTACAATTCTTCTAAAGTCTATATATTCAGTTACAAAGGTAAGTACAATTTTTAAATCATCAGTGATTCCATTCTGTGATAATATGTTGATTTATCTTGTAACTACCCTTTGATGATTTAAAAATTGTACTTACCTTTGTAATTAAGTATATAGACTTTAGTAGAATTGTAGTTATATAATTCTTATACAGCAGATATAAAAATAACCATACACAAGTTTATTTTACTTGCAGATTTACTTAGTGTCTCATTGCAGTGTTTTCTGCTGCTGCTGGATCTTTATGGCACTGTAATCCTTCTTATAGGGACCACGGTGGCTCAGAGGTTAAGCTACTGAGCTGCAGACTGGAAGGTCTGTAGTTCGGCAGTTTGAGACCCGAGTGCCGCGTGACAGAATGAGCTCCCGTCTCTGGTCCAAGCTCCTGCCAACCTAGCAGTTCGAAACCAGAAATCGCAAGTAGATAAATAGGTACCGCTTTGGTGGGAAGGTAACAGCGTTTCTTGCGCCTCGACGTTTAGTCACGCTGGCCACATGACCACGGAGAAGTCTTTGGACAGTTCTGGCTCTTCGGCTTGGAAACTGAGATGAGCACCACCCCCTAGAGTCGGATCCAACTAGCTTTCGAGCAAGGGAAACCTTTACCTTAATCCTTCTTATGCTAGCTTTCGTGATCGGTCTGTTCGGGTCAGGGTGGGAGAAGGAATAGAAGTCATTAAAGTGAGCTCCCTTTCCACCATCTTCTCCGACTGCTGTTTATCCACCAGGTCTTTCTCTCCTCCTCTCCCCAGGCTTCCTCATCTTCCTTTGGTACTTGGCGAAGATCGTGCAGGCTCGACGGTCTGCCTCAGCACAGTTGATGTCTTCTAACAGCGGGAAGCTCCATTCCAGCAGCAGCATGCTGTGACCTTGAGGCTGTGCCCATGAACTCCTTGAACCTCCTCACAGAGGAGGCCTGTATATATGTATCATCGCTTACACGGGGGCAGGGCAGGCTCTTGCAGCCTGAAGTAATATATTTGTGACGTCTTTATTTCTAGTGTACAGAGGTCTCAGTTTTTGTAAATGGTGTGTGTGTGTTTCTAAGCGCTGAAAATTTTAAAAAGTCTCCTTCAGGATTGCTGTGAAATGCATTCCTTGCTTGCACCTGAAATAAACATTGGCAACGTGTTGTCCGAAAGACCAAATTGGGGAGTGCGGTCCGCCTATGGCTTGTCCTTGAAGGCTCCAGCTGGAGCATGTGTTATGGAAAAGTTCCAGCCTTCCCACTTCCTTCTACTCGCACTTCAAAGAACAGTAAGGGGCAGCTTTTCTGTGGGAGCACCGAGAACCAAGCAAAATGAGTTAACTCGGTTCCATCATGGAATCGCCGGAGTGTGGGAATGCGTCAGCCTAAGGTGGTCGCTCACTCTTTGAGCATATTCAGGGCTTTACACTGCTGAGGGGGAAATGTTCCTAATACCCGTTCTTTCTCTCACGTTCTCCACACCAAAGTTATGGAATCCACTTTCCACTGGGGCTGTTTTGGCTCAGGAAAAGGCATGGGGACGCAGCAGGAGCCTCCCCCCCCCACCACCACTACTGTCCTCAGACAAAACAGGTTCCTACAGAATGTTAAAAAAGATGGTTCCTACAACTGCCGCGTGACTGTGGAAAAAGAAAGTCAGGTCTTAGGAACCCAGCTCTTTCAAAAACATACTGTGCCGTTTGGCCCTGAAGATAAGGCATGACTTTGAGGCAGGGAAAGGCCTTCAGTACATTGGCAGCATTGGGGAGATGAGTAGCAAGCTTTCTGGGGTCTCTGCAAGAGAAGACCAGGGGGGCAGCATGGGCAAAGGGGGGCAATGTGTTACTCAGGGCTGCAGAAAGGAACCTTGGACATGAATATCCTTCCATAAGGCCTCTTAGAACAGAGTGGTCAGGATGAAAACATCATGATACGCAAACATCTCCATCAAAAGGTTCCAGCAGCTCTAAACCTTCAAACTTTACTTGGTTTTTCTAATCTCTTGTTTGCTGATTAGCTTCCTAAAAGGGGGGGGGGAGGTTTTTGAAGGGCACAGCTTTCCCCTTTTCCCCTCTCCCCTTTGAAATGCTAATAGCACCTCTATGACTCCATTGGAGAATGCAACCAAGGATTGGTGTAGTGGTTAAGTGTGCGGACTCTAATCTGGGAGAACCGGGTTTGATTCCCCACTCCTCCACTTGCACCTGCTGATGTGACCTTGGGTCAGTCACAAGCTCTGGCACAGCTGTTCCTGAAAGAGCAGTTTGTGTCAGAGTTCTCTCAGCCCCACCCACCTCACAGGGTGTCTGTTGTGGGGAGGGGAAGGGAAAGGAGTTTGTAAGCCGCTCTGAGACTCCAAGTGAAGGGCGGGGTATAAATCCAATCTTCTTCTTCTTAAAAACTTGTGATCCCTCCCTCTCTGGGCCACAATGCAGAGTGGAGCTGCCCGACCATACAGCTTCCATCTTACAGATGGATGCAGTAAAGTTTTTGCTCTCAGTCTCTGGTCTTCGAAACAAAGTAGGGCTGTATCTCTTGGCTGAGGAGGGAAGACTCTAAAGAAAACCATGGAACTGTGGAGGTCTGTTGCATTTCCACTAAAGCTAGTTCTTTGCTTACCAAACTTAAGCGAGGACTAGAATAGCCTTTTGGCATAAGACATGGATGCAAGGGTACAAGAACGCCTGCATTTACTGCGTATTGTGCAAAGTCGTGAGATGGTCGAGGCCTGTCTGCTACTGCAGGCAGTACAGGAAATCAGGGTTGTGCACGTGCCATGGAGGAACGCCAGCGGGACTGGAAGCATTGTTCGGCTGCAAATGGACGAGAACACCACACTACCTGCTGCTGCATTTCCACCTTTTCCAACAGCAATAAGACAAAGTTCCTCACCTCCCACTTACACTGTATTGCCAAGCTACAGGAATATGTTTGAACTGTACAGTGTAGCATCCCAGGTTCCCATCACTGACACTGCCAGTTAAAGACTGCAGAGCTTGGAAACACCTCTTTGCTTAAGAGCCTGGAAAAACCACTAGTGGTAACCCTTCGTTAGGTGGACTAGCGGGCTGTCTAAAGCAAATTAAATGAAGGGTTGCCTCTTCCTATCAAATGACGTAATTCCTGTTACAGTGTTGAGCAAAGGCCCATAACCACAGCCCAGCAGTATTGAGCAAAGGCCCATAACCACAGCCCAGCCTCGCAGCTTCATCATGCTATTGGGTGGCCCTTCAAGGCAACTAGCTGGCCACTGTAGCACTGCTTTGGCCCAGCAGGGCACTGCTTGCATTCTGATAGTGGAATTCTGCGAATGGAGCAGCTGGGTAATTTAGAAAGCATCTGCTTGCAAATGATGCTTTGGGGAAAAAAAGAAGAAGAGGTACTTAATTCCTTCCTACATCAGTGTCTCCCTCCATGGCTGACTGGTGAAAATGTCTCCTGTAGCCAAGTCATTGTGTTAAGGATGCCAGCAGACTGTGCTACTGGTGCCCATGCCACAGCAGGCTCTGTGTGAAATGGCCGGGTGATTAGCTGAGGTTGTGCCATGTGGTTTTTTGCACATGGCACGCAAAGGTGCCTACTGGGAGTAGATGACTGTATGGAACCAGACAGCAATTGTCAGGGATGTTCTAGGCTGATCCCGTATTGAGCAGGGGTTGGACTAGATGGCCTGCATGGCTCCTTCCAATACTGTGGTTCTATGATTTCTTCTCTGCTAAAGGGTCTACAACATCTCGAGGTCATCATCTCTACAAAACAATTGACCTGGAATCTCAGACTTCCAAGTGAGGAATGTTCAAGGACCAAACAAGTCCTGATAGGAAGGTTACATATAATTCTTCACACATATAGAGGGATCCAATTTTTACAATAGAAGGTGTATGCTGTATGTTGTGCAGAATCTTTTCCACTTTGGTGTGCAGCATCACTTGAGGCACCCATCTACCAAGCTCAGCTTCCTTCTAGCATCAGAGCAGCTGTGAGAACAAAGACCTATCTGCTCGTGTTGAGTTTAGCTCTAATCGAACAAGCAGGCTCAGGCCCTAGCCAGAGAGAGAGAGAGACACAAAGGCACACCCACCCACCTTTCCTTGCAATTCTCAGATTTATTTGGAACTCCGCTGCAGCCAGGTTGCTCATTTCTTCATGGCTTTGGCTACAGCAGTCAAAATGACAGCAATACCGATGCCTACCGAAACTACAGCACCGGGGATCCATAACTGTAGATCTAGAGAGAAAAAGAGAAAGATTGACATCTGTGTAGTTTGCATGGGAGGAAGGGAGCGGTAACCACAGACAAGAGTCCAGGCTATTTATCCATGCTGGTTAGCATCTCATGTAGGAAAACATGCACATACCCCATGGAGCAGACTTTTGGCTACCACTGGGCGTAGTGTTCTTTGTTTCCAAGGATGAAGGGGCCAGAAGGCGAATGGGTCCATAGGAGACTATCTTACTGTAATTGTCATCCATTGCTCTCTTGCGTTTCAACTTACTGGGACAGTGCTGTAAACAATAGCAAAGAGTATCAATAACTTGTTTCCACTGGGCAATGCATAAAGGCATGCTCTGATTTAACGCTATCTTTATTTAGAAACTATACACTGGTTCACAAATACAGTTAAAATCATAGAACAATGCAAGATCATTAGAACCAATTCAAGTTCAGTTGCATCTTAACACCCAACAAAATTTTGCAGGGTTTATGCAATGTTTCAGGCTACCTGCCTGAAAATTATGAATACTAACACAAGCAAGGGCCTAAAAGGATAAAATATTCAGCAGCCTGAAAAGATACCCTTAAAACAGCCCTCCAACTAGAAGCATAACATAAAACACGATGGAACCCCTCCATTAAAAGGCTGGGTTAAAAATGGTTTCCACCTGTTACCTAAAAAAAATAGTAAAGTTAAGCATTCCAAAGATGAGGTGCCACCACTGAGAAGACTTCATTTCTAGTTGCCACCCTCTTCATTTCTGCAAGCATGGACAGAGAAAGCAGAGCTTGAGAGGAAGATCTTAAACTGGCAAGCTCAGACAGTACAGAAGGAAGCAGTCCTTCATGTACTTTATTGAGTGTTATTTTTTGCTTTCCCCAAAAACTCAGCAGGCTGCAAGCCGGACTCAAAC